>NW_020640737.1:548-1000 GCF_003573695.1 Papaver somniferum
CAGGTTTCTCAAACTTGATTTCTCTCCATTCTGTTCTTCCCCCTAACGCTCCATCCCCTTATCTGACTCCAAACTCAGCTATAAATACACCACAGGACCATCAATCTCTCGAGTAAATACCAGAAAATATCGTATTAAAGTTTAGGAGATTTTATTCTCCTTTCCTCTATTATACACGTCTGAGTTGTCCGAAACTTTTCAAACTCTCTCTGGATTGGATATAAACAAATTTTCAAAGAATATATCCTCTTAAATCCCACGTAACATGCTCTTATAACTCAATCGTAATCCGAGAATATTTGTTACCCTGTTTAACGCAACAACCATTCATGGGCAGATTTTATTCCTTGTTTTCCTTCCAAAAACACGTCCTGCGACCTATTGATTAAGTGACAACATAATCGCAGCATAATATCCATGAAAATATCCCAGAAATCTTTCCCAAAATCTCG
>NW_020640738.1:0-527 GCF_003573695.1 Papaver somniferum
TAGAATCCATATGATTATGTCGATGTCTTATATACAAAGTTCAAAAGATAGACGTTATACTTTGTATTGTAATTCCTTAATACTATGTCTAACTAGAGTATAATCATTCACAGCTTCGCAGTTATGTTTTCAATATGCACGACTTGAAATATAAGTTAGATAATGAAACAATTCAAGTCAAATATTACTAACCTCAATAGGAAGGATGATGTCGTCGTTGTAGATCCTTACTTCTTCACATTCTTCAAGTCTCCACGTAATACTTGTAATGTCTCATATCCTAACCTATACGAAGTTGACTAGTAAATAATCAAGCGACGATATCTAAATGAGTTTTGATTCACTAAAATATGACAACTAAACTTGACATACCAACACTTTGTGGGTTCAACAATCTTCCCCTTTTTCAATTTTAGTGACAAAACTCTTACATCATATGGATAAAAAAATTACAAGAATTCATTACACATACGCTTGATTCCAAGTTTCAACAACACAATAACCTGTATACATTCAATCCATAAATG
>NW_020640738.1:537-1000 GCF_003573695.1 Papaver somniferum
TATGCTTTACTCTTTCGTTAGATATAACGTTTAAGCACCATTGTCCTTTCCTTAGTGATACCAAATCACTTGTTTACTCCATATATTTCTCCCCATTTTTGTCACAAAATGACAAAGGTACTAGCAAATAAAGGACAAACCTAAAGGATCTTATAAATCTCAAAAGACTTGCGAAACCTATAAGAGTTAAGCACGAGGGTTCCACACACCATTTTAGATAACCAATATCAAAACCGAAACTACAAAGTAATTTTGTTTTGATATGTCACCAAGAAATCAATTGCCCGAAGCAATTTTCCCTAATAGTTTAGAAAATCAAAAATTGATTAAGCTCCTTAGTTCTTTTGCTAAACCGATTGTACAAATACAATCGCTTGTTCGATAAGACCAAAATAAAGATCAGAATTAACTCTATTTTTCTCATCAGTTTTTAATTATTCAAATAATAACTTAGACCTTTCAC
>NW_020640739.1:0-389 GCF_003573695.1 Papaver somniferum
ATGCGTTTGGGGTACAGTTAACAAGCCTAGAAGCGTGCATTGTCAAGTGTGTGTAACAAGCTAAGTTCTCTATCTAACAGTTGAGATATATTAGCTTGAATCTAAATCAGGTTTTCATCTAACGGTGAATATTGAATGCTTTGTTACTAAGCTAACATTGATTGCAAATCCTGATTTGAAAGACTATATAAAGGACACATCTAATATTGTGCAAAACTAATCCCCACACCTTACATGTGATACTAGTTTGCGTTCTAGAGTATATTCTCATTTAACCTTTGGTTTTCTTCTTCTAAAACCAGGTTAACGACTTAAAGACTTCATTGGGATTGTGAAGCCAGATCGATACTACTTTTATCGTAGTTGTGTGATCTGATCTTGCATCTTCT
>NW_020640739.1:589-721 GCF_003573695.1 Papaver somniferum
GAGGACACTGAGATAGGAGATCATTGAATCGCTCTAAAAACCTATAAAGAGACTCTCCCTCTTGTTGCACACTAGCACTAATTTTCTGCCTAACAGCTGCAGTTTTATGCTTAGGGTAGAAAATCATATAGA
>NW_020640740.1:0-903 GCF_003573695.1 Papaver somniferum
CCAACACAAAAAGAAAGAGTTCATAAAAATGTTGAATTTTATATACGTTAACTCAAAAAAGTCTACACACTTCGTTATAAGTCTGAAATTGATTTCTGAAACTAAATTGTAAACTAGATAAACTCATCTTTAACAGAAAAAGTTTGAAAAAAGTATTGTAGTCACAAATAATATGTTCTAATGCATAACGTCTAGTAAAAATTGCATTTCTATACACGTTGATTCAAGAATATATGAAGGAAGTCAAATTTCACAATATAAGAAAGACGAAAGACCAAGCAGAACTAATCCTAATCTTAACTAATTTCATCTAACTTGAATCAAATAGAAAGACAAAGCCAACACAAAAATAAAGAGATCATAAAAATGTTGAATTTTATATACGTTAACCTAAAAAAGTCTACACACTTCGTTATAAGTCGGAAATTGATTTCTGAGACTAAATTGTAAACTAGATAAACTCATTTTTAACAGAAAAAGTTTGAAAAATATATTGTAATTACAATTAATATGTCCTAAGGCAATACATCTAGCAAAAATTGCATTTCTATGTACGTTGATTCAAGAAAATATGAAAGAAGTCAAATTTCACACTAGAAGAAGGATGAAAGACCATGCAGAACTAATCCAAATCCTTACAAATTTCATCTATCTTGAATCAAATAGAAAGACATAGCCAACACAAAAAGAAAGAGATCATGAAAATGTTGAATATTATATACGTTAACTCAAAAAAGTTTACACACTTCGTTATAAGTCTGAAATTGATTTCTGAAACTAAATTGTAAACTAGATAAACTCATCTTTAACAGAAAAAGTTAGACAAATGTATTATAGTCACAAATAATATGTTCTAAGGCATTACGTCTAGTAAAAATTGCATTTCTATGTACGTTGGTTCAA
>NW_020640741.1:0-414 GCF_003573695.1 Papaver somniferum
TCTTTGGTACATCCAAGAACTCTCTTTGTAGTTAGGTTCACGGATTCAATTCTTTAAACGTTCTAAGAACAAGAGAGAGAGAGAGAGAGATAACTCTAGGAACTTTCCTTGATTGAGTTTTTACTCTCGGAGTTGCGTTGAGTTTTTCCATATAGATTTCCTAAGAAAAAGTTGGTGGTGCATTTTTTGTACCACCGAGGTTTTCAACAAGTACTAGATCTTTGAGACAATAAAACAAACATTTTAAGAACATGTCATGAATATTAATGAATAGAAGACGAAAATTCATGATTATGACTACTGTAATAAAATAAGAATTCACAATTTGATGGATTCAGTAATGAAAATTTCGCATAGATATTAAATTTAACCATAACACGAAACCATATGGCCAAAGCTGGAATGCAGCAAGGA
>NW_020640741.1:425-1000 GCF_003573695.1 Papaver somniferum
CCCCCCCCCCCCCCCCCCCGACCCACACACAAAAAAAAACATGTGAATCTTAGAATAAAAGATGGATATGCTCTTGGTTTGATGAATCTGCAGCTATATGACAACCAACAAGAGGGGGAAGACGAAATCTCTCCATAAATAATACAAACACTACCGTAGATACAATGGTCGCTAAATGGGCTACATGGATAGTAAGCCAAATAGAATCAGCTGGACATGGAGGATTCAACTTATTCCTAAAAATCAAGATAAAAATTTCTGAAAAACCGAATAAGATATTAAAATCAAAACGAGAGTTTTAGAAGAGAAACACTTATCAAATCCAGGACATGCACTGATCAAGAGATCAGATTTTGTTTAAATCGGATGGAGATGATTTGACTCGGTCGGTCGCCCGATTTGCAGAGCCTCCTTAGTTCACCTAACAACAAATGAGTTCAAGTTAATCTAAAACTCCCAATGTCTATCTTCATCGACTACTAAATTAGGTGCCTTGTCAGGTGGTGATATAGAGCAAAACGAGGTCCAAACTAGAGAAATAATTTAATTTAGGTAGACATATTAGTATTAGAATG
>NW_020640742.1:0-317 GCF_003573695.1 Papaver somniferum
ATCGAGCGCTGAAGCTGCTCCAACTGAAGGTGCTCAAACCCGTGGTCGTGCAGGACTGGGAGGTAGTCACGGTCGTAAAGTAAAGAAGAGCAGATAAATGACAATGATTTTTGTTGTACATCCGGAAATTTGTTTGGGTAACTAAGTTAGACAAGTTCAAATGACAATGATTTGTGTGGTATATTCAGAAGTTTTGGTAACTAATTTAACTTTCGATTATTTCAAAGACAAAATTTGAAAAGTATAAGTTTTTCCAAATTCTGATTTTTGGGCCATCGTACATTCGGAACTTTACAAAAAACCTATCCTCCGAATAT
>NW_020640742.1:517-787 GCF_003573695.1 Papaver somniferum
GGATTCCGATTTGTGGAGCTTGTGAACACGATCATGAGCAGTTACCACAACCCACGCTCTATAAATAACACAATCTTCTTCTTCGGCAAAAGCAATATCCATGTTTTTTATTATGAAAATTAAAACTGAAGAGAGGAAAGATTTTGGTGCAATTTGGGTGATAGATATGATTTTCTTCATATAGGTTTAGGGTCCAACGGCTCTTTTTGTTTTTCCCAAAAACTACAACGGCTAATTTGACGAAAGTTGAATGTGGAGAAACCAATAATC
>NW_020640743.1:0-483 GCF_003573695.1 Papaver somniferum
ATAAAGATAAAACAATATAATGCGGAAATTGACATAACACATACACCAGAAATTTTGTTAACGAGGAAACCGCAAATGCAGAAAAACCCCGGGACCTAGTCCAGATTGAACACACACTGTATTAAGCCGCTACAGACACTAGTCTACTCCAAGCTAATTTCGGACTAGACTTTAGTTGAACCCCAATCAGTCTCCCACCGATCCAAGGTACAGTTGTACTCTCTACGCCTCTGATCCTAGCAGAATACTGCGCACTTGATTCCCTTAGCTAATCTCTCACCCACAACTAAGAGTTGCTAAGACCCAAAATCGCAGGCTTTGACAATAAACAAATCTGTCTCACACAGACAAGTCTATCAAAGGATCAATCTGTCTCCCACAGATAAACCCTAAAGGTTTTGTTCCCCGTCTTTTGATAATAATCAAGGTGAACATGAACCAATTGATAATCCGGCCTTATATTCCCGAAGAACATCCTAGAGT
>NW_020640743.1:494-1000 GCF_003573695.1 Papaver somniferum
TTTTGTTCCGTCTTTTGATAATAATCAAGGTGAACAGGAACCAATTGATAATCCGGTCTTATATTCCCGAAGAACATCCTAGAGTTATCAATCACCTCACAACAATCTTAATCGTATGGTAGCGAAACAAGATGTTGTGGAATCACAAACAATGAGACGAAGATGTTTGTGATTACTTTTTATATCTTTCCTATCGGAGTTATTAATCTCAAGCCAATCAATCTGATTGTACTCGTACGATAGAAGATGCAAGATCAGATTACACAACTATGATAAAAGTAGTATCGTCCTGGCTTCACAATCCCAATGAAGTCTTTAAGTCGTTAACCTGGTTTTAGAAGAAGAAAACCAAAGGTTAAAGGAGAAACGACGCTAGCACGCAAACTAGTATCACACGTAAGGTGTGGGGATTATTTTTGCACAATACTAGATGTCTCTTTTATATAGTCTTTCAAATCAGGGTTTGCAATTAGGTTACCTTGGTAACAAAGCAATCATTATCCACT
>NW_020640744.1:0-458 GCF_003573695.1 Papaver somniferum
CCTTTGAGATTATGTATGATTCTTCAGATTATGCTATAGGCGTCGTTTTAAGACGACGATAAAACAAATTACTTCATGTGATTTATTATGCTAGCAAAACTCTGAATGATGCCCAAATGAACTACACAACTACCGAGAAGGAACTTTTAGCCATCGTGTTTGCCTTGGATAAGTTTAGGTCCTACCTATTAGGTTCTAAGATCATAATCTATACAGATCGTGCTGCTTTGAAATACCTTTTATCTAAGAAGGATACCAAACCTAGATTGATTAGATGGATCCTATTGTTACAGGAATTTTACCCATACATTAGAGACAAAAAGGGTGCAGAAAATGTAGTAGCATACCACTTGTCTAGGCTAGTTGTTAGTTCCCCTAGTGATTCCCTTCCTATAAGGGATAGCTTTCCTGATGAACAATTGTTCTCTGTTTCCCAATCACCTTGGTATGCAAATATA
>NW_020640744.1:541-1000 GCF_003573695.1 Papaver somniferum
AAAATGTAGTAGCATACCACTTGTCTAGGCTAGTTGTTAGTTCCCCTAGTGATTCCCTTCCTATAAGGGATAGCTTTCCTGATGAACAATTGTTCTCTGTTTCCCAATCACCTTGGTATGCAAATATAGTGAATTATCTTGTTACTGGTCGAACCCCTCAACATTGGGGTAAGCAAGATCGTTCTAGGTTTTTAGCCGAGGTTAAGCATTTCTTTTGGGACGATCCTTATCTGTTTAAGTATTGTCCGGACCAGATTATTAGGAGATGTGTATCTGAGAGTGACCAGTCTAGTATTATCTCCTTTTGTCATGAACATGCATGTGGGGGTAATTTTAGTGCTAAGAAGACTGCTGCTAAGATTTTGCAGTGTGGATTTTACTGGCCTTCGTTGTTTAAAGATTCCCATAGTCATTGTGTTTCTTGTGAGCGTTGCCAGAAGTTAGGAACCATTTCCCGTA
>NW_020640745.1:0-296 GCF_003573695.1 Papaver somniferum
CTGATCATAAACCATTTCAGAGAAAGGATCAACAACACTAATCAAGGGTTGGGATTCTTCTTGATTTGAGAAATAAGAAGAAGAACATCCATAATCATCCAAGTTCTTAGACGATCTTACTGCCAACGAAGTAGAGTTAGATTCAACAACCCCAAAACTCTTCTTCATCTCCTCCTCCGGTTGTTGATTATAATCAGAACAAGGAAGTTCATAATCATAAACGTTGTTAGAAGATTCTACCACCAAAGAAGTACAGGGGTTAGTCATGGGAGAGTTCGGGAGATTTTAATGTATTT
>NW_020640745.1:307-646 GCF_003573695.1 Papaver somniferum
CAAGGAAGTTCATAATCATAAACGTTGTTAGAAGATTCTACCACCAAAGAAGTACAGGGGTTAGTCATGGGAGAGTTCGGGAGATTTTAATGTATTTAGGTTTTTTCCTGTTAGTCCTGAGGGAGTTTGAGGGAGTCTTTCCAAATTTCCGTTAGTCATGGGGGAGTTTAGAGGAGTCTCTTAAACTCTCTAGAAAACACCTGTTAGTCGCTGGGGAATTTAAAAAAAGCTCTTGAACTCCATGTTAGTCATAAAACCCTACAATACTAGGGAGTTGGTTGCTTTGGGGAGTTCGAAGGAGTTTTTAGTGTATTTTGGTCTCACAACAAATCTCTCAAA
>NW_020640745.1:846-1000 GCF_003573695.1 Papaver somniferum
GATCACTTTAGGTACACCAAATTGTGAGAAATCCGGAACTGAATTTTGTATGCACATATTGAAAGTAGTCGGGTTCTGAGTAATGTATCTTTTTAATGAACCGTTGGAATGCTATGATTTTTGAGTGTGTTGTGGAATATTGAGTTGTAAGTGT
>NW_020640746.1:0-525 GCF_003573695.1 Papaver somniferum
TGCCACTGTCTACCAAACGAAAGGTTGCAATAATCAACGGCTACCTTCCTCTTAAGATGCAAAATCTTTACCGTTGAAGGTCACCACCGAGCCGGCAAGTCTCGCAAGCTCAACTTGTCAGACAACAACAACATGCTACATGTTTTCCATGAAAACACTCGAGACATCAACACATGTCACAAACTGGGGGCTGCTCATTGGGTATTGGTTTGGAGGCTTACAGGGTGCGACGTACACTACGCTCGTTATAAGAAAGTGTCATAAGGATGAGGCGGTTAGTAAATACATGGAGTAACGGTGAAACACTTTCTTTTATGGAACATCAATTCCAAGCGTTACCGGTTACCACCTCCTCCCATTTACTCACCTGTTTTCCATTTTTTAATGAGACCAGAGTACGTTTCACTTCGACTTGTATAAATAGGCATTACCTATTTCCACCGAACAACAAGTTTTGGTCAGGAGCATACAACACTCAGAAAACGTTTGCTAGATTTCCCATCTGTTAGCTTCCTACTTTCTGAT
>NW_020640746.1:536-1000 GCF_003573695.1 Papaver somniferum
CAGGAGCATACAACACTCAGAAAACGTTTGCTAGATTTCCCATCTGTTAGCTTCCTACTTTCTGATACAAGTCGCAAAACAACTACTCTTCCAGAATCAACTATTCTGGTCTCAACACTCTCTTCGCTTCCCTCCCCAAAACCAACCCTTCTCCTTCACTTTGTGACCGAAACAAGTCTGGAACGGCCATTTCTTGGTTTTAGGCCGGACTTGTACAGATTGATCTCTCAATCTAAAGTACTCCCTTGCAGTACATTGTTTAGGGTTTAGATTTGTTTCTCACCCACATCACACGAAATTACCGAAACCAGCATAAACTGTTTTCACCCTCAAACAACTGTAAAGAAGAGGAAACAACTAATATTGCACTAATTGTTAATTTAATTCCTTCGTGTTTTAACCATTTTAAATCATGTAAATGGTTGTTAATTTTTAGTTGTAAATGTGACATGCATGAACAAGGC
>NW_020640747.1:0-241 GCF_003573695.1 Papaver somniferum
TATATAATCCAGTAGATACATTTTCTTAAAACCCTTTTGTTCATTTTGTATATATTTTGCTAATCCAATATGATCTCGACTGAAATATGTTGGATTTTTGCCTTGAATAACGGAGTCTAATCTTGCTTTCGCCGAAATCGGGTATTCTCTTTCCTTTCTCTCTACTCAACATGATCCTCTTCATATGTTGTATTATAATTTTGTTCATATTTTGAAACATTGAGGACAATGTTTAGTTTAG
>NW_020640747.1:344-560 GCF_003573695.1 Papaver somniferum
AAAAAATTGAAAAATTCCAAAAAAAATTGAAAAAATCAAAATAAAAAATTAAAAAAAAATCATAAAAAAATGGAGCTCATTTACCTTGAAATGTTGACTCTTGTGCAAATATGTAATTATTAGGAGTCTTAGTCTAGATATTTAGGCACCCTGATTCTAGCACAATTCACATAGTGATAAGAAATTTGCACGCGCACGATCTACCAATACATGTAT
>NW_020640747.1:760-1000 GCF_003573695.1 Papaver somniferum
CTGCTGCTCTCCCTTTCCCTGCTGAAGCCACTGCTGCTGCTGCAACTGAGCTTGGCTCAGCTAAGACCACAGTTCAGGTTAAGGCCCAGCCACAGTTCACTGTGAAAGCCCGGCTCACAGTTCACTTTCCAAGCTAAGGCCTGTCACTGTCAAGCCCAGATCCTCATACAAGCCAACTGAGCCCAAAGCTCACTTCAACACTGAGCCCAAGTTCAGTTCATTGAAACCAAAGGCTAAAAG
>NW_020640748.1:0-369 GCF_003573695.1 Papaver somniferum
TGAGGTGATTAATTCCTTCCGATGTCTGGCTGAAGACTTTAAACTTAGCACTTCTTGGGAGGTATCCCAATCTCATGCAACGCGGTAATATCTTTCCTTAACTCTTTTGCTTCGAGTGGTAACAGTTTCTCCTTGTTAATGCTTTTAATTTTATCTTTAGAACACTGAGGACAACGTTAGATTTAAGTTTGGGGGTATCGGAGAAACTTTTTAGTTGCAATAAATAAACTCCAAAGCCTAGAAATTTATGTTTATTAAGGTTGGCACTAACCAATCTAAGTGGATGGGAACATCTTGGTTATAGGAGTTGAGGAACCAATCTGATTAGATGGAAACATCTAAAGAGTCTATTCATAAAAGCACAGAGCT
>NW_020640748.1:380-1000 GCF_003573695.1 Papaver somniferum
TGAGGAACCAATCTGATTAGATGGAAACATCTAAAGAGTCGGCTCATAAAAGCACAGAGTTCAGGTGTTAGAATTAAAAAAAAAAAAACATGGTAGTTTCGCCATATCTCGTTGAATCCTAATCCTTCTGTTTTTATTTTTTAAGTGATTTGGTAGGGCACACGATTCAAGTTGTTACCATTGCTAGGTGAATTAGGGTGATTGAGATAAAAAAAAAAAATTAGACCAGACCGTCATACCAACCGGAATAAATTCAATAAAGTCGACCACTGGTGCCCTTGTATATGCCAGTTGTATTGACCTAGAGTTAGGTTTATCGACCACTGGTTCCCTTGTATTTGCCAGTTGTGTTGATATTAGTCAGACCGGTATCTCAGTCCATTAGGATAGGTTCATCTTGGCAGAGGCCTTCAGACAGATATGGGAAACACCGTTCACTTTAAACCATCATTTTTCTCTTTATCCATCTTCTTAATCTTTCCATGTGATTGGTTGACTCCGGTTATGATGTCTAGAAACTACCTGAGTAGAGCTCTGTCACTTATATATGAATTATAGTATGTTGAGTGCAAACTCATGTACATCAATTGGAATTTCGCATCAGGGTACTTCCTCCTATA
>NW_020640749.1:0-516 GCF_003573695.1 Papaver somniferum
GTATTCCGATTAAATAAATCATGGGTTTACTTGTGATTAATTTGATTGAGTTTTTGGATATAGAAAATCATTTTCATGGTTTTTTGGTGTCCAATAAATTCCTCTTTTCTTTTGAAATTAAGGTCGCTGTTGTTGTTCTTTCGGGAATGACATCAAATGGGGGAGAGTTCTTTTGAACTTGTGCTTAATGGTCATATCTTGAGGGATGTGCGGCTGTGGAATTTTAGAGGGGTTATCTTGTATCTTTAAACTCCTTGATGAATGTTTTTAGCTTCGGCTTTATGATTGCATCTAAATTAGTTGGTATGTATTTTTTCTTTTAGTCATAAAATGTCTCTTTCGGAAATTTCATTATGATCCCGTTCTTGTACCTTTGCCAATTTTATTGACAAAAAGGGGGAGAATTAATATGTAGTTCACACTACAAATATATATGGTTTTCGGATCATTGTGTAAGGGGGAGTGGTTTCCATGTGAGATGGAGTATTGACTAAGGGGGAGTGATACATATCACCA
>NW_020640749.1:528-1000 GCF_003573695.1 Papaver somniferum
TGTAAGGGGGAGTGGTTTCCATGTGAGATGGAGTATTGACTAAGAGGGAGTGATACATATCACCATAATATTATTGTTGAAGTTGTGATACAATTGAACTCTGACACTGTGCAATAATACTATGACACTGTATAACAATGATCGAGAACTATGTTTTCTCATTGTTATAGCTACGAATCTTCAACAGCGGTGATGCTAAACTTTCAACCTTTGGGATCATTGGAGTACTTGGAAGTGACGAAGATTTCGAGGAATGTTGAAGATTAGACATGTGGAATAGGAGCTACTAAAGTTTCTTTATCTTTTTTGTATTCCATATGTATTGATAGTTTTGTCACTAAAATTGACAAAGGGGGAGATTGTTAGAGCATTGCTCGGTCGAACTCGCATGTGTTGCTATCTCAAGCATGTTTGTCAATGTTAGTGATCAAAACTATAAGTCTTGATTTTTAGTATATTATAGCTAAGTCTC
>NW_020640750.1:0-435 GCF_003573695.1 Papaver somniferum
AGCTTGTAGCTTCGTGTTCAAAGGCATCAAATCTTGAGCTGCCGTTCCTCTCTTCTAGTGTTATGAAGAGCATTAAGTCTCTAACCAGTGATCCACCTGAACCACAACTTGTTCAATACCAACGCAAAAGGCGCTCTGCAGCTATGAAGCTGCAAAATACCGATAACCCCGAGGGTCATCCTGATTATATTTCCCATAAAAATCAAGGAAGTATTGACTGTCTCCAGCCATCTTCAACCAGGTGTATAGAAGATGATCGTATAAAGGGTGTTGAGAGTTCTTTTGTTTCAGAAAAGGGAGTTGGCTCGGAAACAGATCGCGCCTTTATGGAAATGCCTGATTTAGCTCACTCAACTAGGAGCCATAGTGGTCCCATAAGTGAAAGTATATGCAGGAACACGAGAGAGGATTGTGTTCCCGAGGCATATGCTGCCA
>NW_020640750.1:446-1000 GCF_003573695.1 Papaver somniferum
GCCATAGTGGTCCCGTAAGTGAAAGTATATGCAGGAACACGAGAGAGGATTGTGTTCCCGAGGCATATGCTGCCACACTATCTGAGACAGGAGTTGTCGAAACTTCAGGTAGCTTCTGCAATAGATTGGTTACAGTTGGAAGTGAAACTAAAACTGGTGAACATCACCAGGGTTTAAACGCGGAGAAGGGCATGGCAAGACCCAAAGGCACGTTCATCTGCATGTCTTCTAGTTCGTCCCTGTCTGAAGCAGTCGCTATCCAGGAAAAATCTGAAAATGTGGAAACACATCATCTTGATTCTGTCACTGAGATGGTAGGTCACTAGAACACTACACTCTCCATTAAACTTTTTTTCTTTACTTTCTCCAGTTTGTATGACGCAATCAGGCCGTTTATTCATTGGCATGTCATCTGTTGGTGGTTTCTTTACTTCAGTATCCAAATAGGATGTCATAAACAAGATTTTGTTTGCAGGAAAATCGCTTTTCACTGGATATAGAGCCTAACGAAGACTCCAAGAACATTGTTGAGCTTCTTGGAAGCTACCTGCACC
>NW_020640751.1:0-455 GCF_003573695.1 Papaver somniferum
TAAACTAGATAAATTCATCTTTAACAGAAAAGTTTGAAAAATATATTGTAATTACAATTAATATGTTCTAAGGTAATACCTCTAATAAAAATTTCATTTCTATGTACGTTGATTCAAGAAAATATCAAGAAAGTCAAATTTCACAATAAAAGAAAGATGAAAGATCATGCAGAACTAATCCAAGTCCTAACAAATTTCATCTATCTTGAATCAAATAGAAAGACAAAGCCAACATAAAAATAAAAAGAGTTCATAAAAATGTTAAATTTTATATACGTTAACTGAAAAAAGTCTACACATTTCGTTAAGTCGAAAATTGATTTCTGAGACTAAATTGTAAACTAGATAAACTCATCTTTAACAGAAAAAGTTTGAAAAATGTATTGTAATTACAATTAATATGTTCTAAGGCAATACGTCTAGTAAAAATTGCATTTCTATGTACGTTGATTCAC
>NW_020640752.1:0-558 GCF_003573695.1 Papaver somniferum
ATACTACCCTTATCGGAAATAAGTAAAGTAAATATTACAGATTGTGAAAATGACCATATTACCCTTACTAGAAATAAGTCAATAAATATCATAAAGACAGTGAAAATGACCAAACTACCCTTATCAAAAATAAGTAAAGTAAATATTATAGACTGTGAAAATGACTATTCTACCCTTACTGGAAGTAAGTGCTATAAATATTATGGAGATTGTCAAAATGACCAAACTACCCTTATTGGAAACAGGTGCAATAAATATCACACAGACGGTGAAAATGACTATACTACCCTTACTAGAAATTAATGAAATAAATATCATGGATACTGTGAAAATGACCAGACTACCCTTATCAAAAATAAGTAAAGAAAATATTACAGACTGTGAAAATGATTATTTTACCCTTACTGGAAATAAGTGCAACTAATATTATGGAGACTGTCAAAATGACCAGACTATCCTTATCAGAAATAAGCAAAGTGAATATTACAGACAATGAAAATGACCATACTCCCCTTATTGGAAATAAGTGCAATAAATATTATGAAGACTGTGAAAATG
>NW_020640752.1:569-1000 GCF_003573695.1 Papaver somniferum
AAAATGACCATACTCCACTTATTGGAAATAAGTGCAATAAATATTATGAAGATGTGAAAATGACCAGACTACCCTTATCGGATATGAGTAAGTAAATATTACAGTCTGCTAAAATGACCATTTTACCCTTAGGGGAAATATGTGCAATAAATGTTATGGAGACTGTCAAAATGACCAAACTACGCTTATTGGAAATAAATGCAATAAATATCACACAGACGGTGAAAATGACCCTACTACCCATACTGGAAATTAGTGAAATAAATCTTATGGAGACCGTGAAAATGACCAGACTACCCTTATTGGAAATAAGTAAAGTGAATATTATAGCCAGTAAAAATGACCATATTACCCTTACTGGAAATAAGTGCAATAAATATTAAATATTATTGAAACTGTGAAAATGACCAGATCACCCTTTTCGGTTATGA
>NW_020640753.1:0-384 GCF_003573695.1 Papaver somniferum
GGTTTTTGAAGTTTCGGCTTTCTTTTCTTCGTTTTTTCCCCTTCTTTCTTTTTCTTTTTTCTAATCTTTCCCTGCATTTCTGAAATTTCTATAAACTTTGATTAAACAAATTTGGCCTCCTTAGAGTCTTGATGCTGATAAAACATGAGCATCAGAGGAAACTAAACATATTGAGAGAAAAATCTCTATTGCATTGTGTTTATTAGATGGACAAAGCCGTAATACAAAGATTACAACAAGAAGAATGGAAAAAAATATACAAAAGATACGTACAAGAGATACGTACAATATTATGACAACATTCAATATATATGTAGTTAAGGAGAATATATGTAAAGATACTACAGTATCTCGTAACACCACCGCTCCCCCCCCCCCCCCCCC
>NW_020640753.1:432-1000 GCF_003573695.1 Papaver somniferum
CCCCCCCCCCCCCCCCCCCCCCCCTCAGACTCAAGATGGTGCTGAATTCATCTTGAGTCTGGAGAGCAAGAACTTTAATCGAGGAGAAGGATGTGACTTGGTGAATAAATTTTCCAATTGAAATTATGATCTTACGTGAGGAAAAGTAATTGTTCCACGCTTAAAGTGATGTCTTGTAAAATGACAGTCAATCTCTATATGCTTTGTTTTTTCATGAAAAACGTCATTATGAGTAATTTGAATTGCAGCTTTGTTGTCACAAAATAGAGATGTAGGCGTAGAAAGGACAAATCCCATGTCACTGAGTAACCATCGAAGCCATATGATCTCAGAAGTAGTATGAGATAGAGCTCAATATTCTGATTCAGCACTTGAACGAGATACAACGGTCTGCTTCTTACTTTTCTAAGATATAAGAGAATCTCCCAAGAAAATGCAATACCCTGTAATGGATCGCCTATCTGTAACATCCCCTGCCCAATCTGAACCTGAATACGCTCTAAAAATATGTTTATATTTGGATGAGAACTTCAACCCATGATATAAGGTTCCCTTAAGATAACGAAGT
>NW_020640754.1:0-413 GCF_003573695.1 Papaver somniferum
AAATTTAGGATTTAAAAAAATTAAATTATATATGCCTATGAGTATTAGCAACTAAACATAATTACACGTTTTTTTCGTCCAACCTTTTTTATTAGAAAATTATCATACCAATGATTAATGGGCTTTTTACAAAAATAGGCCTGTTTTTTTGGTGCTTTTCAAATCTACGCCACTTTTTTTATTTATGCCATGTGGACTGATTACGTGGGAATCATGTCACGGGAAAAATTTGTACATATCACCATTCATAGTTCCATTAGTTGGCCCAATCTCCTTCAATTCAAAATCAATTCATGTAAAACCCAATTTCAGATTTACACCAGAAATTCAACTAAGCTGAGCTGCCATTTTAGATTTCCATAAACCATTTGCAGCTCAGCTGCCACCAACTGCTCCTGCTCTCCACCTGATTC
>NW_020640754.1:613-1000 GCF_003573695.1 Papaver somniferum
GGCATCACTCCGCTGCAAACCACCTACCAACTCAAGAACCCATCTGCTCATTCAACACCAATTGCACATTTTGCTCTGTTACTCACCTCATGCCTCACTGTCATGAGCTACAACCACCAACGATAGCTGAATACCACCTGTAATTCTAAGTACCAGCACCATCTGATACTGCAACCATTCTTGCAGTGCAACCCCTACATATCTCGACAGCACCAACTCTTACCCTGTGTTGTTCTTGCTCAAATGCAACTACCAGAACCAATTACCATCAAAACTCAGTCACACATAAACCAAAATCAAATCTAGGAGCAACCCAATCTTCTTAATTCTTGTAATTTTCGGTTTCAATCTTCTGTAAAATTATACACAGCACCCATCTCTCCATCC
>NW_020640755.1:0-513 GCF_003573695.1 Papaver somniferum
ATATCTGTATCTCAAGGGTGTTACCTCCTACCCAATGACTTCAATAAATTTATAGTGCACAATGTCAAGGAGCTCAAATTGTTGATGATGCACAACAGGTAAAACCACTTTCCATTTCATCTCCCTTGTAGTAAGATTTACCATGTAAAGATGAGTTTTCACTTTCCTCCGGCCTTTCTCTGTGCTTAGGTTTCTCTTTTTCTTCTCTATGGTATTGGTATTGATTTTTACTTGTCACCTTTATCTTACCTGATTCAGGACTTTTTGTGCTGAGATTGCACACAACTTTTTTATAATAAAGAGGAAGGATATTGTTGAGCGCGCATATCAGTCGTAACTTGTATGTCTGTGTTTCCAACAAGACAGCTAGGTAGCGCAACCAGGAAGACGAGTATTCTGATCTTACTTTACTATCCAAAAATCCGTTTTTGTTACAAGTATAACTTGGATTTGGGATCTGAAATTTTTTCTTGGTGAAGGTTGGTCTTGCATCAAATATCTTGGTAGACTTGC
>NW_020640755.1:524-1000 GCF_003573695.1 Papaver somniferum
GTTACAAGTATAACTTGGATTTGTGATCTGAAATTTTTTCTTGGTGCAGGTTGATCTTGCATCAAATATCTTGGTAGACTTGCCTGACACAGTTGGGAGTTTACGGTATCTTAAGGTACTCCAATCTTCTTTTTTCCTACCATTGTCAATTATCTGAATCATATCATCATTTACTTAGTGGCATGTTTTGTAGGCTCTGCATCTGAGTAATAATGGCCTCAAATCCCTTCCTTCGACGATATTCAAAATGTGCACCCAGCTCTCGACTCTTGATCTTCATAATACAGAAATCACAATTGATATTCTCAATCAGGTATTGACTTTTGATTCTTTTTTTTTATCTAAAACTTGTGCAAGAGGTGATAGTCTTATGTATCCAAGTATTATGTCACACAAGCAGTTTGAAGGGTGGGAAAGTTTTGATGAGCGTCGTAGATTAAAGCATCAAAAGCAACTGGATTTCAGAGTTGGAAGTT
>NW_020640756.1:0-157 GCF_003573695.1 Papaver somniferum
TATGTTTAGTTAGCTTTCGATTGTTTTGTATTCGAGAACAATATTTGTCTTCATACGTCCGAATGTGTACATTCGGGTTATATTTCCATACTTTGTCTTCCGATTGTATAGTTTGTAAATATTGTTCCTTTCTTTGTTGTTTAGACAAAGTCGAGAA
>NW_020640756.1:211-546 GCF_003573695.1 Papaver somniferum
CATTCGGGTTATATTTCCATACTTTGTCTTCCGATTGTATAGTTTGTAAATATTGTTCCTTTCTTTGTTGTTTAGACAAAGTCGAGAAGGGAGGAAGAAAGTGACAGCTAGTGCTAGGAGGGAAAGGAGTGCCAAATATAATTCAAGTGTTCAACAAAGCGAACAAGCACAAAGAAGTCAACTAGGAGTGCAACCAAGTGTTGAACAACAAGGAAGTGAACAAGGGGTGCGACCAAGTGTTGAACAAGCCGCTCAACAAAGTGCAGGACCAAGTGTTGAACCAGTTGATCCAGTGCCAAGAGTAGAAGAAGAAGGACAACCAAGTGGTACCCAAA
>NW_020640756.1:746-971 GCF_003573695.1 Papaver somniferum
TTTTACTAAAACAAAAGTGTTGTTAGATTTTTAATTTTTTTTGGTGTTGAAGTTCTGTAAAACTGATCTTATGTAGTAACAAACAACAGATCTTGTCTTTTTTTTAAGAAATGATGTAAATAATCTATGTGATATCATAAAACTTGATTCAGTTTTTAATTTGGTTCATAATTTGTTTTAGTATCAATTTTAATTTTAATTTTAATTTCAATTTGGGATTATCTA
>NW_020640756.1:982-2080 GCF_003573695.1 Papaver somniferum
TCTAAATCGAAATCGGCCAGATACTTCCGGCACCGGCAAAAAGTTTGGTAGCTCAAAAATATAAGCAACCAACTTCAGGTATTTCACTTGCTCTATTATTATGGTTGGTCTATCTATGAAGCGATCGGCGTTTCACTTGCTCTATTATGGTTGGTCTATCTATGAAGTGATCAACGTTTTACTTGCTGTATTTTGGTTGGTCTAGCTTTAAAGCGATCACTATTTTGCTTGCTCTAGGAAGGTCGGTTTAGCCATGAAGCAATTAAGAAAAGAGACGCTACATGATAGTTGTTTGATTACTAAAGCGATTGCCTAGCTGCTCTAGACTTGTAGAAATCCCACCTTTAGCAACTCGAGAGCGAGAGCCAAATTAAGTCGCTTTAAGGGTTAAAGCGACTCAATATGGGCTTTTCCAACCAAAAATGCCTGGTCGCTTAATCCAACTTTTCTTGTAGTGCGTGAAGAAGCAACTTCAGCTTTTCACACTTCTTGGAGAATTCCGAAACATTCTTAGCTCCCATAGTATTAGTAAGCATTGCCACATCATATCTTCTCATCACATGCATAAAGAGAAACACATGACATATTTCTCAAATTAATCAAAAAGATTTCAGTTTCAGTTACAGGCCAAAACATAGAGGCAGGTGAATTACCTTTCATCAAATTTTGTAACTCCGGCAAAATTAGCAACAATATTAACTTCCTTCGATATCTTATTAATCATATTCGAGTCGTTAATTCCCAAGTTTTCAAGAGAAATGTCACCGGCAACTGGTGTCACCTTCTCAGAAATAAAAGCGTTATATAGAACAAGATAGATCAACATTACAGCTTTGATGAATATGTTCCGAGGCACCTTGGAGAAGGAAAAGAATGGAACGTTAACTGATGAGCAAGTGAACCACGCTGCCACTGCATATCTCCTCTGTGTATTGGGATGTGTCATATTCCCCAATACTTCTGGCAACCGCATCGACGCCAACCGTATACAACTTTTGGATCCTCTCCATGAAGTCGGTGACTATTCTTGGGGCACGGCATGCCTAGCATTCTTGATGGAAGAGTTGAGAAAGGCGTCGAGGCTAGGAACCTGCCAAG
>NW_020640756.1:2091-2483 GCF_003573695.1 Papaver somniferum
TATACAACTTTTGGATCCTCTCCATGAAGTCGGTGACTATTCTTGGGGCACGGCATGCCTAGCATTCTTGATGGAAGAGTTGATAAAGGCGTCGAGGCTAGGAACCTGCCAAGTTGCCGGGAAGGTGGCTCTATTGCAGGTTTTTATTTAACTCTATAACTCACTCTATAGTTATTCGGTAGACAATACATATGATGCATATTCATAACTCCAAAGGACGCATATTCGGTAGGACATGATCCATCTAATTTTCCGAATGTTTGTTATTCGGTGGCTAGGTACTTAATTGTTTTCCCGATTGTATATAATCGGAAATATTCTTTTGATATTAGAACCGAATATACAGGCCAGAAAAACTATAGGTTACTGAACTCCAAATGACGCATATTCGG
>NW_020640756.1:2683-3000 GCF_003573695.1 Papaver somniferum
AGCAACAATATTAACTTCCTTCGATATCTTATTAATCATATTCGAGTCGTTAATTCCCAAGTTTTCAAGAGAAATGTCACCGGCAACTGGTGTCACCTTCTCAGAAATAAAAGCGTTATATGTGCCACCATGTTTTGTTCTCAAAACCCTGAACACCTCGCCGGACACCTATATACGTACAAGTAGGCCATTAGTATAAATATTTGCAGCGGCAAAGGAATTTAGATGGATTGCACGTTTATATACCTCGTTATCGAGACGCTGAGCAGCAGCCGCGGAGTTGGGAGCTCTTATAAGAAGATAAAGTTGCTTCAGAT
>NW_020640757.1:0-419 GCF_003573695.1 Papaver somniferum
GTACCCATTTATAACTCGAGTAGAATATAACTCCCATGAATATGATATTGTCATCCCAGTTACTTTCTCTGTCAACCTGTTCAAATTCAATGGGCTTGTCAATTATTCTGTTCTTGGCTTTGGCAGTTCTGAAACGAGAATAGCTTGTCCATATCTGGGCATGTATTATCCTAGACAATAGAAATGGGAGGATGATCAAGTACATCCTCGTTTCGTCGTCCCAGCTGATGTCCCTGCTGTCGCTTTCTCTCAATGTTGATCTGATCATCATTTTCGAAGCAGTATACATGCTATCCACCACCCATGGTGCCAGAACTATGTACTTTCATCATCATCAAACAAGCAAAAAAATTAGGAACAAAAGAATTTTATTTCATAATGGTTGTGCAGTGATAGAAAATTGAGCTAGCTAATATAGA
>NW_020640757.1:430-1000 GCF_003573695.1 Papaver somniferum
ACAAAAAATTTAGGAACAAAAGAATTTTATTTCATAATGGTTGTGCAGTGATAGAAAATTGAGCTAGCTAATATAGAAAGGCATAGATGTAAAGTACCTTAAACCTACTTCCAAGATGTTTCCATGGCCAGTCGGTGACGATGCCTGGTTTACTAGCCATTTGCTGCTGCGAGTGTACTGCAAACTGGTTTCTTATGTCCAATGTAAGTGTCTTTGGCGTGATCCCCTCTTTTAATTAAGCTATCGATTTTGGTATTTTCACAGTTGAAATCGTGCCGTTGGATCTCTGATTTATTTTTTAAGAACAAGTAATGTATAGTTGTGTACTGCGTTGCTTGTTAGTTATTGTTGTTTTCTTCGATGATTATCTTTAGGATGAACTTATAAATTAAAGGATTTGAACACCTTCAGTCCCACTAGCAAAAAATAAAAACATAAATAACAATATTCTTCAGTCCCACTAGAAAATAACAATACTTGTGTGTACCTGCTCACATTTACAAGGGCGGTGATAGACCGGCTGCAATTTTTCCTGACAAAAATATCGAGGGAGATCCAACGATGAGGAGA
>NW_020640758.1:0-441 GCF_003573695.1 Papaver somniferum
GGCAACCAGGGGGGAGATAAGGGCGGCACCCTCCATTAGGGAGCTGATAAGTGTCTTAAGACGCAAATGTCATGAGGCTTTTTATTCGCAAGGATATTAAGGCTTGTCATATTTGTGCAACAATCCTGAAGAGGCAATAATACAAAAGAAAAAGATAAGACGAGATCAATGGGTTTTCGCATGAAAGTGCGAAGACGTCCTGCGATTTCGTCGCAAGACGGCAATGTCATGGGGCTTTATTTTCGCAAGAATATTTAGGCCTGTCATATTGTCGCAACATTCCTGAAGAGGCCATAATACAAAAGAAAAAGTTAAGGCAAGATCAATGGGTTTTTGCATGAAAGTGCAAGGACGTCCTGCGATTTTGTCGCAATGACAAGAGGTGGCATAATAAGACCTTTAATTAGGAAGGCAAAATAAGACGACACGGGAATGAGATTT
>NW_020640758.1:452-1000 GCF_003573695.1 Papaver somniferum
GCATAATAAGACCTTTAATTAGGAAGGCAAAATAAGACCACACAGGAATGAGATTTTGAAAAGAATCAAAATTCACTTCGCATAAGATTGCGAAGTTATACATAATTAACCGCGAAATTGAGACATAAAATAAGAAAAAATTTATGAAATCTCTCATTTGGATTCAAATAACAGAGGCAAGTATGGGAATGTATGAAATTAGAAAATGTTATTTGTATCCATATGATAGATTTACTCAAAGATTCAAGAATTAATGATTATATTGATTAACTGTATTGCAAAGAAGAATTGTTTTAATGAATGCAGGTCAAAATGAAAGAAACGCAAGTATACAGAAAGAAGAAATAAATGTACAAGTATTACAAAGAATCAAAGAAATAAATAAATACTACTTCTTAGTTAATCCTTCATTATCTTCATCAGATTTGTTCCCTTCTTCGTCTGCGTCAGAATCTTCATCACCATCAGAACCTCCATCACTATCAGATTCTTCATCGTCAGCTTCGCTATCAGAGATAATCAAACTGAGAGTATTTTGTGGGATTTCT
>NW_020640759.1:0-523 GCF_003573695.1 Papaver somniferum
ATTAATAGGGGGGTTTCAATCATTGAAAGGTCAATTGAAGAAATGAAATCTGAGGCAGCTTTTTCGCGAATTGGAGATAATGGTTTAACTTGCGAAGATGTCGCAGGAGATTTAGAAGAGATAAGTAAGTGGAATGGAACAGAGGTTTCAACGGTTTTAAGGTGGCGAGATTTCTTGAGAGGTTTGTTGGCATCCTTATCACCCTGCGAATTACAATCCAGATAAGAAACAGAGGCAACAATATTGTTATTAGAAAACAATAATGTTTCTTACTATCTTCTGATTCGCAGACTTTCTTTTGTTTACAACAATCTTATGCTGCGATTTGGGAATATTAGGGTTCTGAACCGTAAATTTGGTGTTAGAGGCGTTTTTGCTGAAATAACAACAGTATGGGAATCACATAAGCATCATCATCAAATAAAGCAGTAAGCAAGATCAATTTCAGCAAAACCCATAAGAAAGAAAAAAGAAAACTAACCTCGATGAATCCATGGAAAACACCAGCAGGAAGATTAATTCG
>NW_020640759.1:534-1000 GCF_003573695.1 Papaver somniferum
CCCATAAGAAAGAAAAAAGAAAACTAACCTCGATGAATCCATGAAAAGCACCAGCAAGAAGATTAATTCGTAAAAATTAAAAAGGAAGAAAGTTACGAACAGTGAAGATCTACAGAGGGAATAGTATGGAGATGAAGAAGAAATTAAAAAGATTAAAAGAAGAAGAAAGAAGAAAAAGTTGTAATGGCAGAATTTATGGAAGAACAATAGAGTTGCAGAGATGAGAGAGTAAAAAGAGAAGAGAAAGTAAAAATAAAATGGAAAGAAGAATAAGAAGAATATATAGAGAAGATTTTTTACTCGAAGAAATAAACACCATTAGTACGAAAAGACGTGAGCGGTTGAAAAGCAGCGGTTACAGAAGACGTGTCAAGAAATATATGGAAGAAAGGATACGTGTGATAAATGCAGAATATAAAGAGATGGATAGCTGCGAAATTTCTCACATCGTTCTCTACTTCGCAGA
>NW_020640760.1:0-397 GCF_003573695.1 Papaver somniferum
TTCCAAGTGATAGATGAGTTTAAGTCTCCACATAACTTTTGTCGATGAAGTTCCACAAGCTCCACTTAGTAGTTCTTCGTCTTCAAATGATGAACGCCGTGAAAACTAAGCTCAACAACACAATCTATGTCTTAGTCCGAGACATCTATAAATAGGCTAGAAATCAAGACTTATAGTTTTGATCACTAACATTGACAAACATGCTTGAGATAGCAACGCATGCGAGTTCGACCGAGCATTTCTCTAACAATCTCCCCATTTGTCAATTCTAGTGACAAAACTATCAATACATATGGATTACAAAATAAATAAAAATTGTAGCTTCTCATCCAAATGCTTGATCTCCTTGGCATCTTCAACACGACTCGAAAACTTTGTCACTTCCAAGTACTCCATG
>NW_020640760.1:597-872 GCF_003573695.1 Papaver somniferum
AGGAAAAACAGGTTCAGAATCAGCAGGTCCAACAACAAATGAAATGAAGCAGATGCAGATGCAAATGCTATGCAATGAAATACAAAATAGCTAAAGAAAAACACAGATAAAACACAGCACCGATCCCCGGCAACGGCGCCAAAAACTTGGTGGGCCTCTAAAAGGTGTATAAAATTATGCGCAAATAAACGGGGGCCTACAGTAATACCGCAAGTGCACGGTCGTCGGTTGTAGCTCGTGCAAGTACGGGTCGATCCACAGAGATCGGGTGTGTT
>NW_020640761.1:0-513 GCF_003573695.1 Papaver somniferum
AAGTTAATCATGGCTTCTCTTGTGGTTAATTTAATTGAGATTTTTGGATACCACTTCATATTCTTATGTGATTTTTTAATGTCCAAAGAAATCATTCTTTTCTTGTAAAAGTAAGGTCGCTCTTGTTGTTCTTTCGGAAATATGACATGTTATGGGGGAGAGTTCTTAATTGAACTTGTGCTTAATTGCCAAATCTTTGTGGGGAGTGCGGCTGTGGAATATTATAGGGGTTATCTTGTATCTTTATAAACTCCTTGATGAATGCATTTAGTTTAGGCTATATGATTGCATCTAAAAAGTTGATATGTGCTTTCTTTTGGTCATGAAGTGTGTCTATGGAAATTTCATAAGGATCCCACTAGTTTTCGTACCTTTGTCAATTTTATTGACAAAAAGGGGGAGAATTAATGTGTAGTTCACACTACAAATACATATGGTTTTCGGATCATTATGTAAGGGGGAGTGGTTTTCATGTGAGATGAAGTATTGACTAAGGGGGAGTGATACATATCA
>NW_020640761.1:524-1000 GCF_003573695.1 Papaver somniferum
CAAATACATATGGTTTTCGGATCATTATGTAAGGGGGAGTGGTTTTCATGTGAGATGAAGTATTGACTAAGGGGGAGGGATACATATCACCATAGTATTGTTGTCAAAGTTGTGATACAAATGAACTTTGATGTTGTGTAATAATACTATGATACTGTATAACAATGATTGAGAGCTATTGTTTTCTCATTGTTATGGCTACGGATCTTCAACAACGATGATGCTGAACTGAACATCTTTAGAATCATTGGAGTACTTGGAAGTGACGAAAATTTCGAGTAATGTTGAAGAACCAAGGAGATCAATCATGTGGATAAGAAGCTGCAAAGTTTATTTATTTTGTATTCCATATGTATTGATAGTTTTGTCACTAAAATTGACAAAGGGGGAGATTGTTAGAGCATTTCTCGGTCGAACTCGCAAGCATTGTTATCTCAAGCTTGTTTGTCAACTTTAGTTGCCAAAACTATAAGTCT
>NW_020640762.1:0-1066 GCF_003573695.1 Papaver somniferum
GCAGAATAGTAGATTTTATCCCATAATCCTTCACTCTACCGTCCCTACAAGTGTATTTAGCTTCTAAGAACCGAACCCATTTCTTATGTGATCTTTTGATATTCCACTAGAGTTTAGCAACCAAAGCCTTATTCATGACACTCAATCTGGTAAGACCAAGTCCCCCTTCAGAAAGAGGAGAACAGCCTTTATCAAAACCAACAACAAATGCCCTGGATATTCCGGAATCCCCAGACCAAATAAAATTCCGGATCACCCTTTCGCATTGTTGAATGAACTTCAGAGGCCATTTATAAACCGTCATACTATGGATGGAATAACTAGCAATGACAGTTTTAACAAGCACCACTCTATCCTGGTTTTTTTTTTTTTTTGCTAGGTCAAAATGGTTTATTGAAGCAAAACAACGTAATTTCAAGAATTACAAAATCAGAGGCTCTAGGCCTCCCCACCCCCATAACCAAAGGGGCAAAAAACTCTAAAAACTCATAAAATAAGCTCCTAAAACACGAAAAAACATGCAAAAAGAAGAAAACTAGAAAATTAAAAACGTTTTCGTCCCTTATTTCCAACTCTAAATTTCTTCTTCTTGGGAATGAGACCAGCAATAATTTGAGTCAAATCATAGTCTCCATAAGACTCCTTATAAACATCTTCATAATCATCATAGGTTTCATCATAGTCATAATCCTCTATCCTGGAATGAAAGCATTTTACCTTTCCAGACAGCTAATTGATTTTTCATTTTAACAATGACAGTATATATATGTCTATATCTCACCGCCCCTAGCATGATTTTCACTCCCAAATAACGATCAGGAAAAGAAGCAAGACTCATACCAAGAAAATAAACAATAGTTCTCCGTCTACTCAAAGACCCCCCATCATAATAAATTTTAGTTTTCTGCCTGCAAACGGTTTTCCCAGAAACACGATGATACTGCTCTAGTAAAGAAACCATATTTCTCACACTTTTCATATTTCCTTTACAAAAAATCATAATATCATCAGCAAAGAATAAATGAGTAGGGGAAATACCATTTCTCGTAACCATTGGTGACATTTT
>NW_020640763.1:0-630 GCF_003573695.1 Papaver somniferum
AACAGTATAAGTTGATCCATATAAATGGAGTGAACTTGGCGTGATTCGAACACGCATCATCTGACATGGAGTCAGTCATGCTACCATTGCACCACAAGTTCAACATTGGAAGAAATTTACATTGATTAAACTACAAGCATGATTATACTAATCCAAGAAAATGCTGTCAACTAGGACTGTCAATGGCTTCGGGTCCTCCCGGGTACCGCTGGACCCAGACCCTACTTATAAAAGTCGGGTCCGGTTCCTAAATTTGTGGACCCAGATCGGACCCGTTAAATATAACGGGTACCCGTCGGTTCCGGGTACTCGTTGGGTATTAAGAAAACATAGAAAAAAAATCAAAAACTTGATATCTTTCTGTTTGTGGGTGAAAACCGTTTCTGCTGATTTTGGTAAATTTGGGTGTGTGGATGAGAAACGAATCTAAACCCTAAACAATGCACTGCACGGGAGTACTTTTGATTCGAGAGATCAATCTGTACAATCCTGGCCTAAACCAAGAAATGGTCGTTCCAGGCTTGCTTCGGTCACAAAGTGAAGGAGAAGGGTTGGTCTTAGGGAGGGAAGCGAAGAGAGTGTTGAGACTAGATTAGTTGATTCTGAAGGTGTGGTTGTTTATGACTTGTA
>NW_020640763.1:641-1000 GCF_003573695.1 Papaver somniferum
TGAGAGTTTTGAGACCAGAATAGTTGATTCTGAAGGTGTGGTTGCTTATGACTCGTACCTGAAAGTAGAACTGGCTAGCAGAATGGAAAGCTACCAGATGATTTCTAGATAGTGTGTTGTTGCCGACCAAAACTTGTTGTTTGGTGAAAATAGGTGAAGCCTATTTATACAAGTCATTCAAACGTACCTTGGTCTCGTAGGAAGTGGAAACGATTGAGTGGTGGAAGAATAGAGTAACATGTAACCGCCAGTCATTATGCTTCCATGATGAGGGAAGTGAATTCGTGTAACCGCCACTCATTACGCTTTCATGATGAAGGAAATGAATTGTTTACACTGTTACTTTTCACCACCACTAA
>NW_020640764.1:0-434 GCF_003573695.1 Papaver somniferum
ATGGAGCTATGACTAAGATAACCACACGGAGATGACTACCTTAATCGTTCAAATACTCAACATAAGGAAAACCTTACGGAATATACGACTACATCAACCAATAGAACATGATTAGTATATCCGTTCATATACTCAACACAAGAACTTGTGGAATATATGAAAAACTCAACTAGATTAATTACAATAGAACCTATGATTAATCTAATTGGAATACACGACCAAACTAATCACCGGAGCAATCAATTTAATTGTCAAAAGATTTTGCTCGACAAAAGAAGACTTTCAGAGCAAATAACTAAATAACCAATCAAGATGATTAATTTAGTTCAAGAATGCTCAAAATATAGCATCTCATGGAGCAACCAACAAGGCCAATATTAATCGACATAGTTGTAAGGTGCTCAACATAAGATACACAATGGAGCCTTCATGGT
>NW_020640764.1:445-1000 GCF_003573695.1 Papaver somniferum
ATATTAATCGACATAGTTGTAAGGTGCTCAACATAAGATACACAATGGAGCCTTCACGGTAAAACATAACAAAATGGATCAATGAAGATCAATACCGTGGATAACATACAAGGATCTATTCTATTTTCCATCACTATTTGCATAACGACATAATAGACTTTATCCTTGTCAAACAAAAGATTTCATCCTATTTTCCATCAAATAAATGACTGCATAGGCATAACTTTTGTATTTGTCAAAAGTCCATTCATCCTTTCATTAATACGAATACCAATTTATGAACGACTTTACTTTTGACAACATATGGGACTTTCAAGTTCACGGATGAAAAAAATACATATCCCATAAAAATATTGCAATACTTCAAAATCAAATAGATTAATACTGCAATAACAATCTTTGCCCTTAGAAGGTAGAATAAATCTTTTTCGCACGGATTTATACCAAGAGTGGTTACCAAAAGCGTATAAGAATATTTCCTTAACAAAGAAGAACGTACAAAGTCATTGACGACTATGCACCATAGTTCACATGAGATGATTGTGAACACTCAAG
>NW_020640765.1:0-511 GCF_003573695.1 Papaver somniferum
TTTGTTATTATAATGTCAACAACGGCATTTTCAAGGATTGAATGTAAGCAGTTTACTATGCTGTTGAATTCGGGAATCAAGCGTATGTGTAATGATTTGTTTATCCATATGAAAGAGTTTTGTCAGTAAAATTGACAAAGGGGGAGATTGTTAGAGCATGGCTCGGTTGAACCCACCAAGCGTTGGTATGTCAAGTTTGGTTGTCATATTTTAGTGAATCAAAACTCATGTTAAGAGTCTCTTGATTATGTACTAGAGTCAAATTCGTATAGGTTAGCTTGAAAGTATTAGGATATGAGACATTACAAGTATTGCGAAGTCTTGAAGATGTGAAGAAGCAAGGAGCTACAACGACAACAATCATCCTTCCACTTGAGGTTAGTGATATTTTACTTGAACTGTTTCATTCCCTAACGTATCTTTCAAATCGTGCATATTTAAAATAAAACTGCGAAGCATAATTGAACTCTAGATAGACATAGTATTAAGGAATACAATACGAGGTTTATTG
>NW_020640765.1:517-1000 GCF_003573695.1 Papaver somniferum
AAAACTGCGAAGCATATTTGAACTCTAGATAGACATAGTATTAAGGAATACAATACGAGGTTTATTGCTTAACCATTAAAATTTGTAGATAAGACATCGCCATAATCATTTGAATGCTATTGTGATTATGTATGGGTATGAGGTGAGGATTTCATCCTAAGGAACAATGTTCTACATGTGTTCTAAGGAAGTAAGTTCATAAACTTGTTTGTGAACCGAAAAGGAAATTGCCAGGTGTTATTGGTTTTGTTATTCATTGCATATCTTATGAACAACCAATATGTGTGATTGAGTATAACCACTCACAACTTGTTTGTGTTCTTGGTAGAATTATTCACAAAGGCCTGACTTATGTATTGGTATGACTTTTATTAGTGAAACCGATCTTAAGTAATCACCTGAGATGGTGTGATCGGGTTTGTGATTTTATGTCTAACCAAAAATGGGAAAGGGGAACCGATCCTAGTAAGAGGTGCAGTACAT
>NW_020640766.1:0-624 GCF_003573695.1 Papaver somniferum
GGTTTTGAGTAACCTTTAAACTATACAACTTATTTGTGATGAAGTCATGTATTATTGTAAATATCATAGTTCAGTTGTGTGAATGTTCACATTATGAAAATTATGTATATGATTTTATGAGAAAATCATTTTTTACGCACTAATGAAGCGTTGTTCGTTATTGCAGATTTCAAGGAACGAAGTTAACTCTTTGTAGATGGTGGATTTTCGACAAAGGCTAAATTCGTAAACTCATAATTATACGAAACTCCGACTCAGCAATCGGACGTGAGTATCGATACACGAGTCTCTCATCGAATTCTCAACAGAGAGTACTTTCTCTCAGATTACATGTAGATATGTAGTCTCACGACCGGACAACGGCATATCTCATGAATATTGAATACTTTCAGTGATTATTTCTATATAGCATCACGAGATGGACAACTCCTAGACAGCTTGCTCTGCTAGAGCGATAACATCTTCAGGAACAAACAACGAGTTTACCTTGACTATATAAAGGATATGACTTACCGACAAGCTCATATCGGGATAATTAATGCTCCTAGACAGCTTGCTCTGCTAGTATAGAGCCACAAAGTTAATTATTCCTAATTAAGATTAATTCTGCCGTGACATTCACTA
>NW_020640766.1:635-1000 GCF_003573695.1 Papaver somniferum
CTTGCTCTGCTAGTATAGATCCACAAAGTTAATTATTCCTAATTAAGATTGATTCTACCGAGACATTAAATACCGAATTCCCGGAATAATCTATTATTGCTCCTATTCCATGGTCAAATCCACAACTGGTCCCATGGAATGTCAATAACAATTGTTCTGATTATATGATCGAATCCACAGCTTGATCTCATAGAATAACAATAACTATATTATCTCATTACTCCGATTTCATGATCGAATCCACAACTGGTCTCATAAATGGTAATAGATAAACCTTAATTACTCCGATTCTATGGTCGAATCTACGATCCCATGGAATGGTAATGCTCACTTTATTATTCTGAATTCGTAGTCGAATCCTCAGC
>NW_020640767.1:0-425 GCF_003573695.1 Papaver somniferum
CCGCTAAATCCTTCATCAAGGTACCTCCAACTTCGACCACCTAGGTCTTTACATCAATTTTTCTACCTGGGTCCTCTATCTAGGTCTCACCAGAAGAAGGAAAAACGAAAGGGAGAGACTTAACAAAATACTGGGGACTGACGGTCCACTTGTCAAGACGATCGATTTCACAATCCAAAACCGATCAAGAAATCAAGACCAGAATAAAACCTCACATCTCTCAGAAGTCCAAGGTTCAAGATATCATGGAAAGAAAACTAAAGAAAGTCAGCAAAATAAGTTTTCTGCTTTTCTTCATCCATCTTCTTCAACACGGCATCACTGGTGGTGAAAGAAGTGTCACCTTCCACCGCTTTCCTTATAGCATCAATCTTTTGACGAAGCCACTTCAGATTGAAGCCAAGTTCTTCAGCTTTCTTCAAGTT
>NW_020640767.1:463-1000 GCF_003573695.1 Papaver somniferum
ATCACTGGTGGTGAAAGAAGTGTCACCTTCCACCGCTTTCCTTATAGCATCAATCTTTTGACGAAGCCACTTCAGATTGAAGCCAAGTTCTTCAACTTTCTTCAAGTTGTACTCCAATCAAAGAGTACATCCCGGGTGACAGTATTTCCAATTATGATGCGGATATCATTTATAACACGCAATATGGCTTCTACTTGCCTCGTCAAGAAATAACTATGCTCCGGATCCTTGGTAACGACGATGTGCCCATACATCTTCCACGGTTTCTCGTACAAGCCTGCATATCCAATGGGAACGCTGAATCCGCCAACTAGTTCATGATACGGGAGTGAAGCATCGAACGGAGGATCAAAAGCAACTCCTGCACTTGGATATTCATGCACCACTATACGGTTCTCAATTACTGGAGCAGCCTCCAGGGCAACAGTTTCTTCAGTAGTCTCTACTGGTGTTTCGGTTTCTTCTATCACTGGAGCAGAAACAATCTGAGTTTCCAAGACTTCAATGACAACCTTCTCATGGCCTTGAAGTGCAGAG
>NW_020640768.1:0-574 GCF_003573695.1 Papaver somniferum
GTAGACTAGAAATCAAGACTTATAGTTTTGGCAACTAAACTTGACAACAAGCTTGAGATAACAACGCTTACGAGTTCGACCGAGCAGTGCTCTAACAATCTCACCCTTTGTCAATTTTAATGACAAAACTATCAATACATATGGAATACAAAATAAATAAACAAACCTTTGTAGCTTCTCTTCCACATGCATGATCTCCTTGGTTCTTCATCATTACTCGAAATCTTCGTCACTTCCAAGTACTCCAATGATTCCAAAGGTTGTAAGTTTAGCATCATCGTTGTTGAAAATCCGTAGCTATAACAATGAGAAAACAAGAGTTCTCAATCATTGTTACACAGTGTCATAGTATTATTACACAACATCAAAGTTCAATTGTATCACAACTTCGACATCAATACTATGGTGATATGTATCACTCCCCCTTAGTCAATACTCCATCTCACATGGAAACCACTCCCCCTTACATAATGATCCGAAAAGCATATGTATTTGTAGTGTGAACTACACATTAATTCTCCCCCTTTTTGTCAATAAAATTGGCAAAGGTACGAAAACTAGTGGGATCCTAATG
>NW_020640768.1:585-1000 GCF_003573695.1 Papaver somniferum
GTGAACTACACATTAATTCTTCCCCTTTTTGTCAATAAAATTGACAAAGGTACGAAAACTAGTGGGATCCTAATGAAATTTCCATAGAGACATTTCATGACCAAAAGAAAGAACATATCAACTTTTTAGATGCCATCATATAGCCGAAGCTAAATGCATTCATCAAGGAGTTTATAAAGATACAAGATAACCCATATAATATTCCACAGCCGCACTCCTAACAAAGATTTGGCAATTAAGCACAAGTTCAATTAAGAACTCTCCCCCATAAAATGTCATTCCCGAAAGAACAACAAGAGCGACCTTACTTTCACAAGAAAAGAATGATTTCTTTGGACATAACAAATTACATACGAATATGAATTTGAACCCAAAATACTCAATTAAATTAACCACAAGAAAACCCATGATTAAT
>NW_020640769.1:0-262 GCF_003573695.1 Papaver somniferum
TCCTAAATTGTTGTTGGTTAACTATGAAACCTTTTGGGCTTTGGGCTTAGGGTACCTTTGGATTATAGGCTTGTTTGACAATGAAGTGAACTGAGCTTGGGCTCAGTTGGTCTTGAAGTGCACTAGGCTTGGCCTTTGAAGTGCACTGGGCTTTGAGTGTCAATGGGCTTCTAGATTAACCCAAGACTGAACTGGGCTTTGTAATGAATCTGGGCTTCAGTAGTCTTTGAAATGAACTGAACTGAACTGGGCCTTAGGCCTT
>NW_020640769.1:462-809 GCF_003573695.1 Papaver somniferum
ACTTCCTATCAAACACCTTGAAGATCGAGGCCATACATGTATTGGTAGATCGTGCGCGTGCAAGTTTCTTATCACTATGTGAGATGTGCTAGAATAGGAGTACCCTATCGTTCTAGACTAAGAACCCTACATATAACATATATGCACATAAATCAACTTTTCAAGGTGAATGAGCTCCATTTTTTTATGATTTTTCATTTTTTCATTTTTTTTTTTTTGAATTTTTCCGATTTTTTCAAAAGAAGAAGGAGTTCGTTTTCAATTATAGCATATTATCATGGTATCCATTCCATACCCCCAAACCTAAACTAAACATTGTCCTCAATGTTTCAAAAGATAACAAAATT
>NW_020640770.1:0-515 GCF_003573695.1 Papaver somniferum
AAGATGAACGGTGGATGATAAACACGAGTATAGGGTTTGAGTCGGCTAAGGAGAGCTGGGTGTTTATCAGATTCGAAATTTCAGCTACAAAAAGCTATAAATACAGGGTCGAATAGCCAGCAGAACTCATCTCATCAACCTCAGTTTCACACTCATAACCTGTTCGTAAAAAGTCTTCACAGAAGCAGAAAGTGTTCATACATGCAACACTAGCATAAAGGTTATAGCAACAAGGAGACAGTGGCTGATCTCTTGCAACAGAGGCAGCAGTAGCTAGAGTTCTTCTACAACAACAGTTTGCTTTCTATAACCTCCATTATGTCTAGCTAATTTACTTATTTGATTGAGGATGAATTCTAAGTACTATATATGATTTGATTTAGTATATGAATCTGTTCTGATTTCTTCATATGATTATTGTTTGTGTTTATTATTAAAAATGAATATGATTGATTGATAGATTGTTTAGGTGGCCAACTGAATATATTTGTTAACTCAATCTAATGCTAATAAGG
>NW_020640770.1:526-1000 GCF_003573695.1 Papaver somniferum
TATTGTTTAGGTGGCTAACTGAATATATTTGTTAACTCAATCTAATGCTAATAAGGGTTAGGATATCCGTAATTGTTGAATAATTTCTTACACAAGTAGAGAACGTGAGACCTTGCGGAGGGATTACGTAAAGCAATCGCGTGTAACAAAACACTAGAAAGTAGACCGAGCGTACTGAGTCTAACTACTAGGATTAAACCTAAATTCACAGACCATAAAGCATTTGACTGAATTACATTTTGTAAGCGTACCTCAAGGTGGTTCAGACGGATAGACTCTGGCGACTAAGAGTACCTGTTGTCCAGTGGCTTAAGGGATTTTGGAGATAGCTAAGCGTACTTGTTATCTTACGGTTAGTAATAATCTATGATTAATGATGAATGGATGAATATACTACTTTGATGAATATTTAGTTACGAAGAAGGATTCCTCGATCATCTCTCTCCATATTGCTTGCAATCTTAATTAGTTTTC
>NW_020640771.1:0-384 GCF_003573695.1 Papaver somniferum
CTGCAACTCCTCCTGCGCCTCTCTGCTCGCCTCCAAACCTCCCCAAACTCTCGACAACCATTCTAGTAGACCCAAATATCATATTTATACTCAAAGACACGCTGAAATCCCTCGCCATAACTCCAAATAATTCGTCTTTACTCGGCAGTGAATAACATTATTTTTGAATATTTTCTTACCAGATTTAGAATTTCACACGTAAACTTCGATCCTGCACGCTCTAGTAAGCCTTATACATGCCTCATAAGTCATCCAACTCCTCCAAAACACTTCCATGCACAACCAAAACACACAAAACACCGTGTACAGGTCGTGTTCACTCCGTGTAGCTCTGTTTTGAGCTCGAGAATCAAATCGATATTTCCAGCCAATTCCGATCAAATT
>NW_020640771.1:584-1000 GCF_003573695.1 Papaver somniferum
GAATTTTCCAAAAATGTTTATTTCCAAAAAATACCTACAAATACATAAAATAACAAAATTAGTACAAAATCGAGTGCCAACAATATATAGTATTGAGATCAAATTAGACACAAAAATGTGTCTATCACATACCAACGCTTGGTGGGCTCAACTGGGAAATGCTCTAACACACTTAACCTGTCATACAGATTTTAGTTCTGAATGTAACTAGTCATTTGCGCATAATTCCTTGCAGATATCGTTGTTTTTGGTCAAATATCAGGCCTCAACTCTACATCATCATGGTTAGTCAAATCCTTATTATGTCGAGTTTACGGTATTACCATGTTGTGCATAGTCTAGTGCATTTCACGATCACTTAAACCACGATATGAAAAAAAATAATAGCGAACTTCCGCTTCATCCTTCCTTAAATC
>NW_020640772.1:0-535 GCF_003573695.1 Papaver somniferum
TTTTATTGACTTTTTGCATAGATTTAATTGCTTTATGATTTCTATTAATTACTTGTTATTTAGTTAGATGCCGCATGCTTAGTTTTAATTACTTCAGATGCGTCATGCTTTTAACTTACAAATAATATTTTACGAAATCTATTTTTGGCAAAGAACTAGAGTCACAACTTCTTTTGTTTGAGCTATATTGTCTAGAAGTAATGACTGAACCACAACAATATGAAAAGTAGTGAAATCCCGAGTCCCGGTCTCTCTTCATCCTGTGACAAATTTTGTATATATATTTTTCCTTATTTTCTTTATTAAGTCTTAAAAAAAATTCTCAACAAATCTGAGTGAACGAATCATCTTACTACAACATCATTGAAAAATACCATCAATTTTTGGCGCCGCTGCCGGGGATTTGTTTATAGATTTGTTTTTAGGTTTTATTTTATTTGTTCTTTTTTACGCGTTTTGGTACTTTTGTTTGCTTTTAGATTTGGAGCTAAGCTAAAGAAAAAGTGAAGTGTTGAAAAGAAAGGCGAAGCCCAAA
>NW_020640772.1:546-1000 GCF_003573695.1 Papaver somniferum
ATTTGGAGCTAAGCTAAAGAAAAAGAGAAGTGCTGAAAAGAAAGGCGAAGCCCAAAAAGGAAAGAAAAGAGAAATCCAAAAGGAGTGAAGAAGAAGATTTTGTAAATAATTTTTATTTTATTTTTTTTAGAAACTGTAATTAAGTTTTTTTTTATTTTTGTAAATTTTTATTTTTGGACATTTTTATTTTTGGACATTGGACATTTTTATTTATTTATTTATTTATTTTAAAACCCTACGGAAGGGTACTTTTAAATAAACTGTTTGCAGAGAAGGACGGCGATTACGATATCGCCTCGACCCCTCGGGTTCGTACATGACATAGGAGTCGTGGCCCGAGTCGACTTCAACGGTTCATCCACCGTCTGGAACGGGAGGTAAGAATTATAAACACCCGCAAATCCCCTGTCAGCGGGTTTACTGGATGATTTTGTATGCATATATGTTGAGGACC
>NW_020640773.1:0-919 GCF_003573695.1 Papaver somniferum
TACCTACTCCTTCGGTTTCAAAAGACAGCCCATTTTGACTTTGTCTAGATATTAAGAAGATCATAATAGTTTACATGTCTACCCTTAATTACTTTCCTAATTTATTTCAATAAAACGGTTAGTAATAAAAACTATCAAAAATTGTTATGGGATTGTAAATTGGAAATACAAAAAGGAATGAAGGATATATTCGTTTCCTTAATTACACAAATTTCCTTAATATTTTAGATTGAGTCCCATTATAAGAGCATCTCCAATAGAGGGTGAAGTTTTTTATTTTTCATAACACATAGGATTTTAGACCCCCAATTAACATAAATCCATTTCCAATGGTTGGGTCCTACAAACTAGGAGGGATGTGAAAATAAATATGAAGGTGTTCAAGAAAGTCTTATTTACACCTTCACTTGCACCTCCACGTCATATTTTCATTTATTTTATTTATTTAGAAATTAGTTAAAGTAAAAATAAACGGTTAAGATTTTATCATACAAAATATTCTAAGGATTAAATCCTTCACTGTTGGAGATAGTTTTTTAACCATGGGGTCCTATATTTACTGTATGCGTAAAATCTCTTAAATAAAGGTCTTAAATAGACTTTCACGTTGGATTTTTTACACCCACTGTTGGAGATGCTCTAAAAGATTTTATAAATATAAAAACTTAAGGGTACATTAGAGAATTCATTGGAAAAACACGACTATAAACAGAAGCTGGACATAATTTTGAAACAGACCAAAATGGAATAGAGGACGGTCTTTTTGAAACAGATGGGATACCTTTGAGGCCATCTTAGTTAAGGGTGCACAGGAACGGAGCCGAACCGGCGGACCGTCCCGGAACCGATGGAACCGTACCCCTTTTTGTACCGAACCGAGGAAGGGGGTACATGTACCGGTCCAAAAAATAGGAACCGG
>NW_020640774.1:0-555 GCF_003573695.1 Papaver somniferum
CGTGGATGTGTTTACTTTCATATTCCAAAACATCATTTGCAGGTTCGGCATACCAGCAGAAATCGTGTCCGATAATAGTAAGCAGCTACAAGGGAAAAATATAGACATGCTCTTAGACACTTTCAAAATAAGGAAGAACAAATCCACCCCCATATACCCTCAAAGCAACGGACAAGCGGAAGCCACTAACAAGACCCTCGCCCTTATCCTCAAAAGAAATTAGACGAACATAAGGGGCGATGGTGTGAACAGTTGCACAATGTGTTATGGGCATACAGGACAACACGAAGATCTTCCACTGGGGAATCCCCGTTTCTCGTCACTTATGGAGATGAAGCGGTCATCCCAACAGAGATCCTCATGCCAACCACAAAACTGAATCATGGGAGAAAAATCTCACAACAGACATGATGTTGGAGAGATTGGACGACCTGGAAGGAATAAGGGAAGCAGCATTGCAGAAGATGGAAAATTATCAACGAAGACTAGCAAGGGAGTACAACAAAAAGGTAAAACTTCGAAATTTTGTAGAGGGGCAGTATGTGCTAAGAACAA
>NW_020640774.1:566-1000 GCF_003573695.1 Papaver somniferum
GGGAGTACAACAAAAAGGTGAAACTTCGAAATTTTGTAGAGGGGCAGTATGTGCTAAGAACGATCCCACAGTATCAACGAGAAAAGAAATGGGGAAAGCTAGCACCTACGTGGGGAGGACCTTTTATAATACACGACATTGCGGGGAACGGTTCCTACCATCTTCGCAATATGAAAGGCGAAGTTCTCCGACATCCTTGGAATGCTAAGTGGCTCAAACCATACTACCCATAGGTGCAACGCAGCTTTGCATCTGCGTGAAGAATCCCAGAAGAAGAAGGCAGCGTAACCGCTCTACATGTTTCTATCTCTGGACGAGGAGTAGCAAGCCTCAACCTATCAATCAAACAAGCCTTCTGAAATTCGAGTATACAAAACTAATCAACAATATTGGGGGAAGTAGTCAACCTACAATCTCTCAGGGCTCTCCCATCA
>NW_020640775.1:0-405 GCF_003573695.1 Papaver somniferum
TGGGCATATTTTCTACATGGGTTTTTCTCACATATGGGCTTGGTGGACATCTTGCTATTGGACTTTGGGCTTTTGAAGACTTGACCTAATTTTAGAAGGGAGAAAAGCTACAAAAAGAAAAGTTTTCTACAACTTTTGGGATACACGTATTATTCTTGAAGCTTTGGAGATAGCTACAACTAGGGTTTGCTTTCGTTTTATTTTTCATCTTCTTCAATTATTTTATGATTATGATTATGATGAACTCCATTATTATGAGTAATTAAACTCAATTATTGTTTATGGGATAAAAGTTGATTTCCAACATGTTATTTGATTCAATGAATTAGTTTTGTCTCAATACTTTATTGTTTATGTTTCATTATTAATATTGTCATATGATTTGAATGCTAGTTTGTTTGAGTC
>NW_020640775.1:511-1000 GCF_003573695.1 Papaver somniferum
TCGGGAATCAATTATATTAGTCTTCATCTCTATTGCTAGATTAGGGTTTTCAATACGAAATAGTTGTTTATCCCTGATTCTAAGTAGCATAGTGCCATTATTACTTGTAGTGATACATCTTTATAATAACATATGAATCATAACCTTTGTTAAAACGAATTAGTGCTTTTACACGTTTGTTTGCATTGATTAGTCTTATTTCATAGAACTTATTGCTCTTAGGGAGTTAAACTTAATTGTGCTTTTACACTTTAGGTTGCTTTCTAGGTAGATTTCACAATAGCATCTTTTAATGTTGTTTGTGATAAAATCGGGAAATAAACGGGATACTCTTGCGATCAAGATATCCTAGGACTTTTAGTAAATGAGAGATTAAAATTATCAATTCTAGTCATTGATGAAAATACATGTTTGTGAATGATACTATCCCGTGACCAATATCTTCTCCTTATTGATTATTCCAATTATATACTTTGCTTTCAATTACTT
>NW_020640776.1:0-365 GCF_003573695.1 Papaver somniferum
CTGATTTTAGAGAAGAAATCAAAGGTTAATGGAGACCGACTCTAGCGGGGGCACTAGTATCACATAGACGTGTGGGGATTAGTTTTTCACAATGCTAGATGTCTCCTTTATATAGCCTTCAAATCAGGGTTTTGCCTTAGTTACAAAGCAATCCATATTCACCGTTAGATGAAAACCTGATTTAAATTCAAGCTAATATTTATCAACTATTAGATCGAAAACTTAGCTTGTCACACACACTTGGGTAAACATTTACTGGGTTTATGAAAACCATGCCCAAACGTGTACGTGTATGTTGGTTCAACATAGTAACCCAAAAGGTTAACCATATGAGCATTTCATATTAACCTTGTTCTTCTTCACCA
>NW_020640776.1:376-1000 GCF_003573695.1 Papaver somniferum
TCAACATAGTAACCCAAAAAGGTTAATCATATGAGCATTTCATATTAACCTTGTTCTTCTTCACCATAACTAGTTCAATTGACTCAAATGAACTAGTTAAAGAGTTGTTCAATTGCTATGATATCTTATGTAACTACACAAGACATAATTGAAACAAAGATGATTCGATTCGATTGAATCGGCTCATGAACATTATAGCCACGGTTTGCATAAAGAATTCCTTAATAATTTAAGTTTCATGTTCAGAGCACATCTTTAGATTATAACCTCTTAAGTTCACAAACAAGTTCGCGGACTTAAGTTAATCGGTTGAGTTTTCCAAACTCAACAGAAATTCTCGGAAAGAGAACTTCCGCCAGTTCGCGGACTGAGTTCGCGGACTTAGCACACAAACGAGTTTTGGAAAATCCAGCAGAAATTCTCGGTCGAGAACTTCCGACAGTTCGCGGACTTGGCAAGCCAATTCCACAATCCTCCCGATTTCTCTTGATCAACAAAGTTCGAAAACTTCGGTTCAAGGAATACATGGTTATGTAATCTAAACTCTCATTTCAATCATTGAGACATTCTCAGAGGACGCTATGTAGCCGTTATTCACAGACCGATTCACGTCAGAGCAATTCT
>NW_020640777.1:0-446 GCF_003573695.1 Papaver somniferum
ACTTGATATCTTTCAAAATACACACCAGACTTCTGTAAAATTAACATATTTGGAAAGCTCTTTGTGAATACCAATATTCTGTGGAGTACATGTCACGGTCTTAGTGGCCGCATATATACCTAACTGTGTATCCTTCGCTAAATAGAGAAGCCTGAGTAACAAGGGATACCTCCGCAGGTCTACTTTATCTCATCCCAAGAAAGAAGCGCGTGAACGGTCAAGATAAGGAAGGAAAAAGCCTAGTCTATATAGAGTCAGCTGGCGAGGGGACAGAGGTAGATGACGCATCCAATCAGCATTAAATGCTCAAATCTCTTATCTACACGCATGAATCTAGGCACGTGGAGAGAGAAAGCGTGGCAGAACCCGATTGACGGAAGCTGGCGGTGAACGAAGGTACAACCTGTACTAAGGTTGGGTAGTTCCCGAAGGAACGTGGGCCAGCT
>NW_020640777.1:457-999 GCF_003573695.1 Papaver somniferum
GAGAAAGCGTGGCAGAACCCGATTGGCGGAAGCTGGCGGTGAACGAAGGTACAACCTGTACTAAGGTTGGGTAGTTCCCGAAGGAACGTGGGCCAGCTGAGGTGGCGAAATATAACTGGAGAAAGTACGCGGTGGACGAAGGTACCATTGGTACGAAAGGTATATCAGCAGATGATGGACCCAGAGGCAGCAAAGATATACCTGGAGCAAGAGGGGCTATAAATATCAAGCTTCACCAACAAACTAAAGGCATCCTATATCTAGGAGAGAAGATCTAGTCTTAAGCTTATACCTCTTTAATGTTTAGAACTTAAGTATTTACTTCCACTTGAGTTCTCTCTATTACTTTGGGAAGCATTTAAGATCTTTGTAACCACCACAACTTAATACAAAAACAAGCACTCATTACCCCGTGGATGTAGACAAATGTCGAACCACGTAAATCTCTTGTGTCTCATGATACTTAGAAGCTTTTACATTATACTTGTGTTCTTCGTTGTTATTGTGATCTTAGATATCATTTATTACTTGGCAATATCGGT
>NW_020640778.1:0-343 GCF_003573695.1 Papaver somniferum
TTCAACTCAGCACTACATGGACTCATCGTCCCATAAAGTCAGCAACTGACTCCACAATCACGAGATTTCAATCGTGTCACATAGGGGGATATTAATTAGGGTTTTGGTCTGGCGGTCTACGACACGTGTGTTCACCCACGATGAGAATGTAAGCGAGTCGTGCAATCAGTTGGAAGAGTCAGCAAAGTAGTGGGTGGAAAGTTAACCAAGTCTCTGCACGATGAGTGATAGACGCATTTATGTGTCTAATTTGTCCCAATTGTTTATATTGTTAGTGCTCGATTTTGTACTTATTTGGTTATTTTATGTCTTTGTAGGTGTTTTTGGAGAAATAAGCTTTTGC
>NW_020640778.1:543-909 GCF_003573695.1 Papaver somniferum
ACCAATTTGTCAATATTTGTATATATATTTTTAAATCTAAAAATCCATTACCTTCACAAGTTCGAGTTTGAACGATACCCCTTATCATCATTACTACAACCACCAAAAAATCTTTTATCAATGAGTAATTGTTTTTAAACACGATTTCCCACTTCCCACTCTCTGATTCCAGCAACTGTCACACTTCATGGGATCATGGTGTTTTCAACTCCGGCATTATAAAATGTCTCTGAATCCTGATTTAAAGGACATGATTTTTCGAACATTCGAACAACAGTCGCCTAAACGAGCAATTTCTTATCAAAGTTCATACAGACAATCTTTCGTCTACACGAACTCACAGAAATCACTCTCAATTGGGAAAAA
>NW_020640779.1:0-130 GCF_003573695.1 Papaver somniferum
TATAAGATCTTATATAACTACACAAGACACAATTGAAACAAAGATGATTCGATTCGATTGAATCGGCTCATGAACATTATAGCCACGGTTTGCATAAAGCATTCCTTAGTAATTTAATATTTCATGTTCA
>NW_020640779.1:212-508 GCF_003573695.1 Papaver somniferum
GTTGAGTTTCCCAAACTCATCAGAAATTCTCGAAAAGAGAACTTCCGCCAGTTCGCGGACTGAGTTCGCGGAATTAGCACACAAACGAGTTTTGGAAAATCCCAGCAGAAATTCTCGGTCGAGAACTTCCGACAGTTCGCGGACTGAGTCTGCGAACTAGGTTCGCGGACTTGGCAAGCCAATTCCACAATCCTCCCGATTTCTCTTGATCAACAAAGTTCGAAAACTTCGGTTCAAGGAATACATGGTTATGTAATCTAAACTCTCATTTCAATCATTGAGACATTCTCAGAGGA
>NW_020640779.1:536-1000 GCF_003573695.1 Papaver somniferum
GATTTTTCTTGATCAACAAAGTTTGAGAACTTCGGTTCAAGGAATACATGCTTATGTAATCTAAACTCTCATTTCAATCATTGATATATTCTCAGAGGACGCTATGTAGCCGTTATTCACAGACCGATTCACGTCAGAGCAATTCTCAAAGTGATTGAAACTTTTCATGACTTTCGTCACTAGGTGAAGATAAACTTGATCAAAGCGAAACGCTTTACCAACACACGATTTCGAGATAAAAGATAAGCAATGAATGCTCAGCTCGAAATGTCAAATGTGTATGATCTAGTCTATATAACATACGACTTTTGTCTCATAAGAAGTAGGAGATAGAAGAGATATACTTTTGAGTGATAGATAAGTTCAAGTCTCCACATACCTTTTTATTGATGAAGTTCCACGGTTCCTTGTATAGATCTTCGTCGTTGTATGATGAATCGCCATGAAGTCCTTGAGCTCAACTA
>NW_020640780.1:0-173 GCF_003573695.1 Papaver somniferum
GAAACACACAAGTTAAAAAGCCGTGCAACGAATTATGAATTAAGAGATGGGTTGCTATACCGAAAATCCTTTAATGGACCATCACTCAGATGTTTGACACGAGAGGAAGGAGAAAAGGTGATAAAAATGTTACATAGTGGGGATGCTGGCAATCATAGTGGAGGAAGATCTTT
>NW_020640780.1:184-431 GCF_003573695.1 Papaver somniferum
TCCTTTAATGGACCATCACTCAGATGTTTGACACGAGAGGAAGGAGAAAAGGTGATAAAAATGTTACATAGTGGGGATGCTGGAAATCATAGTGGAGGAAGATCTTTGGCATATAGAGCCAAAATACAAGGTTATTACTGGCCATATATGCATGAAGATGCAAAACAAATATCAAGACGTTGCGAAGATTGTCAGCGGCATGGAAAGAAAATACATGCACCTGGAGCACCATTGTCATCTTCAACCA
>NW_020640780.1:631-1000 GCF_003573695.1 Papaver somniferum
AACAGGTTGTACTTAAAAAGATATTATCCGTAAGAAGCTTTGAGAAGTTATGGATTCTGAAAGAATAATTGCAAGATTACTCATATCAAAACAAGATCATGATGTGCGAAATTTTCGCAGATATAATCACAGAACAATTACATAAAAGAAAGGGGCGAACCTTTATGGCGTACACCCTAGTTCGCGAATAAAATTTCGCAAGAGGCAAATTTAAGACCTAAAGTACGTCATATTAGGTGGTACCTATTGCATGGCTCAGGGAAAGGCTACACCGCCACCGTAACCTGAGTCATGGAGATTTGGGGTCAATAAAGCCCATCCGGGAGAGGCACATTGGATTCTCAGCTTAAGCATATGACTTGGGTTGGG
>NW_020640781.1:0-421 GCF_003573695.1 Papaver somniferum
ATAAAATCAAGGAATTTTCATAATTTGAGGAGGAATAATAAAATAATGGGACGTGAGGTGTGGGACCGGCCACGGCCAAGGCATGGACGGCTGGTGGTCGGTCCCGCGACACCTTTTCCTAATTTTATTATTTTTTGATAAAATCATGTGATTTAGATAAAAATACATGAAATTAGGTAATTTTCATGATTTTAGGGAAAATTAATAAAATCAAGGAATTTTCATAATTTGAGAAGGGATAATAAAATAATGGGACGTGAGGTGTGGGACCGGCCACGGCCAAGGCATGGTCGGCTGGTGCTCGGTCCCGCGACACCTTTCCCTAATTTTATTATTTTTTGATAAAATCATGTGATTTAAATAAAAATACATGAAATTAGGTAATTTTATGGAAAATTCATGAAATTAGGTAATTTTATGG
>NW_020640781.1:513-1000 GCF_003573695.1 Papaver somniferum
GGAAAATTCATAAAATCAAGGAATTTTCATAATTTGAGAGAAATAATAAAATAATGGAGACGTGAGGTGTGGGACCGGCCACGGCCAAGGCATGGACGGCTGGTGCTCGGTCCCGCGACACCTTTCCCTAATTTTATTATTTTTTGATAAAATCATGTGATTTAGATAATTTCTTTGAAATAAAGGAAATTTGCTCGAACGAGAGGATTTTCATGAGATCGTGAAAATAGTAAAAATATGGTAAAATATAAAATTGGGCGCGGGACTAGTCACGGCATGACTGGCCGGCTGGTGAGCCTAGTCCCCTGGCGCTTTTGTTTAATATTTTATTATTATTATTTTCCCTTCCTATTTTGCATAGGTTCCTCGTTCGTTCGTATTTTTGAAATGCTCGTTCGTGCATTCAAAATGCTGGTCTGTGAATTATCTGCTAATTACACTTGCACCATTTTTGTCAGGGCTTATTTGATGCTCAGATGCCTGTTTC
>NW_020640782.1:0-319 GCF_003573695.1 Papaver somniferum
TAAACTATGTTTCTCTAAGTGATTAGGTGGGGCTCACGATTCAAGTTGTTACCAATGCTAGGGTGAACTAGAGTGATTGAGATATAAAAAAAAATAAAAAATTGAGACCAGACCACCAGACCAACCGGAATAAATTCAATAAAGTCGACCACTGGTACCCTTGTATATGCCAGCTGAGTTGACATAGAGTTAGGATTATCGACCACTGGTTCCCTTGTATATGCCAGTGTGTTGATATTAGTCAGACTAGTATCTCAGTCCATTAGGATAGGTTCCTTTTGGCGGAGGCCTTCAGACAGATATGAGAAACACCATTCAC
>NW_020640782.1:330-1000 GCF_003573695.1 Papaver somniferum
ATGATGTCCATAGTGCAACTATCTGAGTAGAGCTCTGTCACTTTATATGAATTTTAGTATGCTTGAGTGCAAACTCGTGTACAACAATTGGAATTTCGCATCAGGGCACTTCCTCCTGTAGTCAATAAGTATGCCAACCAAGGAGATTCTTTAGTGCCTTCCAAGGTTCTGCGTAGATAGCTAGGGTCTCGAGTAAAGGTTTTGTGGGTATATCTCTTGTAAGCCCTCCCGAGACTATAACTCGGCCACTAGGGACAGCTAGGGGTTTAAAGGCTTATTGCATACGCTAAATGCAATCTACGATGCCTGCGACAGTGAGTTAAGATTTTGTTTTCTATTTGAGTTTTGTTCGAGGACTAGCAAATAATAAGTTTGGGGGTATTTGATAGACACATTTTTGTGTCTAATTTGTCTCGATTCTATATATTGATAGTTCTCATTCTTGTATTTATTTTGGTATTTTATCTCTTTGTAGGTGTTTTTGGAGAAATAAGCTTTTGCGGCGAAATTGGCTCAAAACGTGGCATTTGAATCTCCGTAGCAGACGTACCAGTGACATCCCAGAAATACCCCGGAGGAACCCCGAGAAAAGTGTTGAAAACATCCCAGAAAAATTACTAAACGCACCCAAGGGACAAGTGTTATACGGACTCCAGAAGCGGATAAGGGA
>NW_020640783.1:0-419 GCF_003573695.1 Papaver somniferum
TCTCAAGGATCATGTACAGCTCATTGATGAATTCGAGAGGTCTATTGATCGTGAACAAGTACTCTACAACATTATAGGGTCATTCTCTAAGGAAATTGAGAAACTTCTTCAAGAGAACAATATACAACGCGAAAAGATTTGTGATCTTGAAAAGCTGGTGTTTGAGGGTGAAAACGATTTCTGCTGATTTCGGTAATTTCGGGTTTGTGGGTGAGAAACGAGTTTAAACCCTAAACAATGTACTACAAGGGAGTACTTTAGATTCGATAGATCAATCTGTATAAATCCGTCCTAAACCAAGAAATGGCCGTTCCATACTTACTTCGGTCACAAAGTGAAGGAGAATGGGTTGGTTTTGGGAAGGGAAGCGAAGAAAGTTTTGAGACCAGGTTGATTCTGGAAGAGTAGTTGTTTCACGA
>NW_020640783.1:430-1000 GCF_003573695.1 Papaver somniferum
CTTCGGTCACAAAGTGAAGGAGAATGGGTTGGTTTTGGGGAGGGAAGCAAAGAAAGTGTTGAGACCAGGTTGATTCTGGAAGAGTAGTTGTTTCACGACTTGTATCAGAAAATGGGAAGCTCACAGATGGAAAGCTAGCGAATGTTTCTGAGTGTTGTATTGCTCCTGACTGAACTTGTTGTTCGGTGGAAATAGGTAAGACCTATTTATACAAGTCGAAGTGAAAAGTGCTCTGGTCTCATTAAGAAATGATAAATGGGTGAGTAAATGGGAGGAGGTGATGACCGGTCACGCTTGGAAGGAATTGATGTTCCATAAAAGAAAGCATTCACCATTACTTCCCATGTTTAGTAACCGCCTCATTCTTATTACACTTTCTTATAACGGGCGTAGTGTACGCCGCACGCTGTAAACCGCCAAACCAATACCCAAAGAGAATCCCCCAGTTTGTGACATGAGTTTGATGTCTCGAGTGTTTTCGCGGAAAAAATGCAGAATGTTGTTGTTGTTCGGCAAGTTGAGCTTGGACTAGCCGGCTCGGTGGCGACCTTCGACGGTCGACATTTTGAA
>NW_020640784.1:0-1801 GCF_003573695.1 Papaver somniferum
TGTGTTGAAGACAATGGGAAGTGAGTATCTGCAACTGTATTGGGCCAACTAAGAAGAGTACGAGTAGCTGGAGATGGTGACTTGATGTGAAGCTTAACACCAATGTCAGCAGGATATGGAAAGATGGACTCGTCAAAAACAACATGACGAGAGATGTAGACACGATTACTGGTAACTTCTAGACACTTATAACCCTTATGGCGATCACTGTAACCAATAAACACACATGGAAGAGTTTTTGGTTGCAACTTGTTTTGACGAAAGTGGGACAAAAGAGGGTAACAACGACATCCAAAAGCTTTTAAGAATTCATAATTAAGAGATCGATGATGCACAACAAAATAAGGAGAAGTATTTGACAAAGTTGGAGTGGGAAGTCTATTTATCAAATAAGTAGCCGTGGCATAAAACTCAGCCCAAAATATTCAGGGAGACCACTTTGTAACATTAATGCACGACCAGTTTCGGTAATATGTCGGATTTTCCGTTCAGCTAGACCATTTTGTTGGGGTGTGCTAGGACAGGAAGAATGACTTTGAATTCCATTAGTAATCAACTAGGATTTCAAAGGATCAGCATACTCAGTACCACCATCGGTTTGTAAAATAAGAATGGATGTAGAGAATTGCTTTTAAACCATGGTTTTGAAGTTTAGAAAACAACTAAACACCTGAGTTTTGTCAGACAAAAAATAAATCCAAGTGAAACGCGAGCATTCATCCACAAATAACAGAAAATAGCAAAAACCACAACTCACTACACCAAATATGGGGTTTAGCAACTCAGATTAGCAACAACTTGTCAATTGTTGCGAATTTTCAGTTGCTAATTTTTGTTGCAAAAACTTCGCAACAGTTTAAACAGTTACGAAACTCGCAACATTTTGCTTCAGTTGTGATTCGCAACAGAACGGAGTTGTACGCGTGCGACTCGTGTGTGTGCTAGCCCATACTTTCAATCTGACTCGGTTTCGTCCTAGTCAGATACTCAGAGTCAGCTTAAAAGCTGACTAGGGATTTATCACTGATTCATTCATTATCGAGAAGACCTCTTTCTCTTCTATTCTCTTCTCTACCTCTCATTCTCTGGTTCTCTTCCTCTCTTCCTCACTCTCTATGATTCAGTAGATTTTTTTTCTCTATCGTAATAAATCGCTTGTATATCAGTATTAGGTTTAGATTCCTCTTCATCTGCAAACTCAGTATTTTGTTTTAGCTTCCTCTTCGTCTACAAATAGATCCATCAAAAATGAAATTCTTAGACCCAGTTTTGAGATTTCTCTTATCCGAATCAGTATGAAGAAATCTAAGGTTCTTAGAAAGATTTCTCTAGTTTTCTAGGTTTGTTTGCTATAATGGAAAGACTTACATATAGGTTTTGTTTAATTTTTATTTTGATTATTAGATTTGGGTTTTAGGGTTTCTGATAATGAATAAATTGATTTTTTTTCCAGTTTGGTTGGTGCCCAAAAGGGTTTTGAATGAACGGATCCAACAACTTCATGAGAAACAAATTTTATGGTATGCAAACATCATTACTTCTTCTGATTTCAATTTCTCAAATTAGGGGTTATTTAATTTTAATATTTTGTTCTTATTTGGAGTTCAAATGGATAGATTCTGGTATTTTGATTGATTTTAATTGTTTATATTGTAAGTAGTCATTCAATTTTGCTATACGTAAAGGTAGTGATGTGTGATCTTGGATCAAGTTCAGAGCTGAAGTAGGCATGTAATTCTGCACTAATAAAAGCTGCAGGTGAGAATAGATTCTATTGGCCACATTAGTGTTCGTGTGGACA
>NW_020640785.1:0-759 GCF_003573695.1 Papaver somniferum
CTTGGGGACACGAGCACGCTATCTTGACCGACCAAGATTGGATCTTTGGCTCACGGAAGCCGATCCCATCAATTTTCACAGTTTTGACCTAATTTGCACAATTGCTCGTGTTTGGTCCAAAACTCTCCCAAACACTTTGGATTTTCATGAAGTGATCGTCAGGCGGTCACGGGACAACCCAGGGCCGGTTTCATGACTCCATGGTCGATCCCTCGCCTTGTCATAATTAATTAGGTTTTCTCACCTAAGGCTCAGACGAGCATTTTCGAATAAATGATTAAACCAGCATTTAATCATTCTTTCACCAACAAATCATCAACTCTTCAGGATTTCTTCGTATTTGCTCACATGAGCATATGGACACTACATGGTTGATCCACGAACCCATATAGTCGCTCCCTCCTTCGTCCCATGGTTGAAATTCTGACGAACCGTGAATTGATCATCAATTGATCAAATTAGGGTTTCTGAATCCAAGGATCATCATTCCAGATTCCAACCTTAATAATTTTACGACGACCTCATGGNNNNGGTTTCTGAATCCAAGGATCATCATTCCAGATTCCAACCTTAATAATTTTATGACGACCTCATGGCCATTAATCTTATTAATCATGCTCGGTTCAACAACCAGTAGTTTAATTAATATTTTTGGTACGCTGCCAATAATCCATCAGATGAGCAACACATGCTCAGACGATCAAATATTCAACAATTCATCACATGAGCAGCATTTGCTCAGATGAGGAATATTTTCTC
>NW_020640785.1:820-1000 GCF_003573695.1 Papaver somniferum
ATATTCAACGATCCATCGAATGAGGGATACTTGCTCACTTCATCGTAAGAACCATACCTCTGTCTCATGACATGTTTAATTCATGAGTTTCAGAACATCATGTTCAAATCAACGACTACATGGACTCATCTTCCCATCAAACCACGAAGTCATCAATTGACTAACAAACCACGAGACGTC
>NW_020640786.1:0-397 GCF_003573695.1 Papaver somniferum
GAACCCGAGGGGCCGAGGCGATATCGAAATCGCCGTCCTTCTCTGCAAACAGTTTAATATTTAATACTACCCTTCCGTAGGGTTTAAAAAAAAGAATGTCCAAAGTCCAAGTCCAAAGTCCAAAAAAAATAAAGTGCAAAAGAAAAAGAAAAGTCTAAAAAAAATATATATATCTAAAAAAAATGTCTCCTTTTTTTTTCTCTCTTTTTTTTATTAAATAAAAAAAATCTTCTTCTTTCGCTCCTTTCGCTTTGCCTTTTACTCCAAGTCTTTAAGTATTCACCAAAAGCTTTGGCAAAATATTCTTTCGCTCCAATTCCAAATTCTGTAAGGAAAAGACAAAAACCCAAAAACGTAAAGAAGAACAAATAAAATAAAACAAATAAAAACCTAAAAA
>NW_020640786.1:408-1000 GCF_003573695.1 Papaver somniferum
TCTGTAAGGAAAAGAAAAAAATCCAAAAACGTAAAGAAGAACAAATAAAATAAAACAAATAAAAACCAAAAAAAGAAAAAAAATCTAAAAACTCTAACCTAAAGACAAGTCCGCGTCGGCGGCGCCAAAAATTGATGGTTATATCTAAAAACGATGTTTGTGAACTTATTCTTATATAAACTAAGGAATGCAAATTGCAAACCGTGGCTATATAGTTCATGAACCGATTCGAGTGAATCAAATCGTTTTTGCTTCTATTATGTCTTGTGTAGTTGTTTATGGGTGAAAATTGTTTCTACTGGTTTTGGTAAACTTGGGTGTGTGTGGATGAGAAATGAATCTAAACCCTAAATAAATGCACTGCACGGGAGTGCTTTTGATTCGAGAGATCAATCTATACAATTCTGGCCTAAACCAAGAAATGGTCGTTCCAGACTTTCTTTGGTCACAAAGTGAAGGAGATGGGATTGATCTTAGGGAGGGAAGTGAAGAACGTGTTGAGATTGTGAAGGTTTTGGTTGTTTATGACTTGTATCAGAATGTTGAACTGGCTTGCACAATGTAAGCTATCAGTTCTGGGTGTTTTCTGGAT
>NW_020640787.1:0-585 GCF_003573695.1 Papaver somniferum
CCGAAAGAACAACAAGAGCGACCTTAATTTCGAAAGAAAAGAAGGATTTTTTAAAGGGACACCAAAAACCATGGAATGAATTTTTATATCCAAAAGTCAACCAAATTAATCAAAAGTAAACCCATGATTAATTTAATCGGAATACGCAACTAAATCAAACCACAAGATGAAATTCCACGGTTCCTTGACTAGATCTTCGTCGTTGTATGATGAATCGCCATGAAGTCCTTGATCTCAACTATACTTTTCTATCCTAGTCCGAGACTTAGCTATAATAGACTAAAAATCAAGACTCATAGTTTTGATCACTAACATTGACAAACATGCTTGATATAGCAACGCATGGGAGGTCGACCGATCTATGCTCTAACAATCTCCCCCTTTGTGAATTTTAGTGACAAAACTATTAATACATATGGAATACAAAAAAGATAAACTTTAGTGGCTCTTATTCCATAGTCTAATCTTCAACGTTCCTTGAAATCTTCGTCCTTCCAAGTACTCCAATGATTCCAAAGGTTGTAAGTTTAGCACCACCTTTGTTGAAGATCCGTAGCTATAACAATGAGAGAAATCGAGATTCTC
>NW_020640787.1:703-1000 GCF_003573695.1 Papaver somniferum
TCCAATTGCATCAAGACTTTAACAACAATACTATGGTGATATGTATCACTCCCCCTTAGTCAATACTCCATCTCGATCATGGAAACAACTCCCCCTTACACAATGATCCGAAAACCATATTATTTGTAGTGTGAACTACATTATTTCTCCCCCTTTTTGTCAATAAAATTGGCAAAGGTAAAAGAACGGGATCATAATGAAATTTCCACAAGAGACATTTCATAGACAAAAAAAAAAATACATACCAACTTAATTTAGATGCAATCATAAAGCCGAAGCTAAATGCATTCATCAAGG
>NW_020640788.1:0-340 GCF_003573695.1 Papaver somniferum
TTACTTTCTCCAGCATTGAAAGTCTTCAATTGAGAAACGTGAGGAGGAACCACCACCCAAGGACGGAAGTTGAACTCAGACTCGTCATCTAATACGTCGATGAAGCGTGTCTTGGATTGAATTTGCTTCGTATACCAGCGCATAATCCTAGCGTTGTCTTTCTCATGGAAGATACGTCGAGCATCAGTAGAGTTTAGACTTTGTAAGACACTACGGGGAATGGGTGCATAGTTTCCGAAACTCTCCCACATCAGAGCTTGGAGGAACATCGTATTGGCATAGCATTCAACCTTCATGAAGCCGTTCGAAACACTGGAGTCTACGACTAAAGAGTCCAGGT
>NW_020640788.1:351-1000 GCF_003573695.1 Papaver somniferum
CATTCAATCTTCATGAAGCCGTTCGAAACACTGGAGTCTACGACTAAAGAGTCCAGGTTAGAATATAAAGAACCCAAGAATAAGCTACCGAGCGGAAGTTGTTCACCTTGAGCCAATTTAATAGCGAAAGGAATTACAAACGGATTCATCAAGGTACCAGCATCTTCAAACACATCTCTGGACAACCATAAGCACAAAAAAGCAGCAATAGACAACATACCGTCGGGTTCATCAAGAGGGGCGTCTCATGGACACCAATGTGTCAACCAATGAGCGTAACAACCTTTACCAAAAACCTTGTTGATTCTCTCCATCTCAGTTGTTAAAGTTTTGGAAACTGCTTTCTCTTCCGCCGTCCAAAGTTCTTCAGGAAAGTTACCTGTAATTGGAAGATGCAACAAAGCAACTACATCTTCCAAGGTAATAATAGTGAACTCTCCCCAGCTGCATATAAACGTATGAGTTGGGATGCACCAGCGATCAAGAAGAGCTACAATACCTCGTGTGTCATGAAAGATATACAAATCTCCAGATGTTTGAAAGGCCCTGGTAATTTGTGCTCTATCCAGCATAGCTCTAACACGAGGAAATCCCAACATGTGTCTAGACCATCCCGAGAACTTCTCTAAAGGACGTCGAGAAAGCTTGA
>NW_020640789.1:0-1000 GCF_003573695.1 Papaver somniferum
AAATTTTTAATTTTAGCCTATAATAAATAATGAGAGTACAATAAACTTTCTAATAAGAAAATATATTACCATTAATGTTTTGAAAAGGTTAATTATAAGTAAAAAACAATTATATATTTTATTTTTCTTGACATAAAATTGACAATTATAACATTGTAACTTTTAAGTCTTTTTAAGAGGATATTAAATGATTAATGGCACATAGAAGGCTTTCAGGCCGGGCACCAGGCCGGGTATCAGGCCGGGCATCATAATTAATCGCAAAGCCCGAGACCGCCCAATAAATTAATCCAGGCCAGGCCGGGTGGTCCATGACGGGCCATAACAGGCTTTGGGCTACTTCGGGTACAGGCGGGCTCGGGCGGATACAGGCAGGCAGAGTATTTTCGGGTATTATTTACACCCCAACCTCTCTTTACTCTCTCTATCCATGGCTATCCCATGTATCTAAAGGTTGCAAAGCAAGCAAAATTTCCAAGGACTTATCTTGGACACTCATTTTGTAATGTCCCCATTGGTGTTTGTTCTATAATTGGGCCTGGTAGTTGGGACTACCATTGCATATATGAATTGATAACAGATCCCGCATTTGGAAATTCAAATGATTTGGTATAATATTGGCTATTGGGTGCAAATACACAAAAGACCAATGTTTTCTCAAAAGATTGTACAGATGAAAGTTGAGGAAACGAATTTGTTTTAGAGTTTCAATCATTCCCGGCCTGTGTGAGGTTACACTGAAAATTGTACACTGGCCGACCTACAAACCCTTTTACAGTTCTTACATATGGTCTATAAATAGATAAACTAGAAAACTTGTCAAAATTGAAGGTGATTTGGGAAACAAAAATTAAATGCATCACAAATTCTGTGGAGCAAGTAATTCAGTAGTGTCTTTGAGGATCTTCTTTGCACGCCAATATACAGCATTTACCGTTTCTGAGGACCCCATCTGTAAAATTTGCCAACACATAAAATAATCAAAAATGAATAATAATCA
>NW_020640790.1:0-535 GCF_003573695.1 Papaver somniferum
AGACTACACACAGTTATAGGGGATATCGACAATATTCAAGCTGAACGCCTAAAAAAAGAAGGTTTGGTCGATGCAACAGAGATAGTGCAAGTTGTTAAAGATTATGATATATATTTACAATACTGGAGAATGGTAACCAACTACAAAGATTATGTGACTCATCCTATTTGGGAAGCCCATACATATGGGTATGTCGGCGACTTGTATACGGACCCAATTGAACAACCTGCTGAACATGTACATATCCCTCCTCCACATCTATTATCCCACGTAAGTGTACTTTCGAATTTTTATTGTACGTTCGACTTTTTATTGTATATTTGTACTTATGTATTTTATTTTTTCTTGACAACATGAAGCTTACACATTATTTCAAGAAAATGCTGATTTTAATCAACAATTTCGCGATTTTACATTAAAACAAACGAAAGAGAGGATGGACGTTATTATGTCGAAAGAAGCAGAAATACAAAGGCTAAATAATGCGAACGTTGATTTGCAGCAACAACTATCTCTTTTCCGTATGCCGCACACT
>NW_020640790.1:546-1000 GCF_003573695.1 Papaver somniferum
CTAAATAATGCAAACATTGATTTGCAGCAACAACTGTCTCTTTTCCGTACGCCGCACACTGTCCAACCTTCCCTTGGATACGGTTCCTTTTCCCAAACAATGCCACCACAAGTTTGGAGTTGTATGAGTCAAGGATCAGCTTCAACAATGTCCTCAGTCAATACCACTCCGAGAATGCACATGCCTTTTATGGCACCAAGATCAACGACTTCGGATACTGATAATATGAATGGTTAATTTGTTATGACTATTTAGATGGCCTGTCTTTGGTGTTATCTTTATCTTATCTTTGTGTGTAGTCATACTAGACCTACTGATAGCTAATTGCTTATCTATTCTTTCAGCGACTAGTCATTTCAAGTCTACTCTGTTCGTTGTCCTTTAGTAGTCCTCTGAAGTTTGAGCGAGTAGTCAATGTGTATAGTTTTTTCACCGTCCATATATAGTATAGTCA
>NW_020640791.1:0-360 GCF_003573695.1 Papaver somniferum
GTGATGAGGGGAGAAATAATGCCGCGGTAGCTGACGGCAGTGTTATCGCTGATATGTCTGTTCCTGCTGGTGAAGCTGCGGAAACTCTCCCCACCATTTCTCAAGAGTTCTCTTTTGACAGGATTTATTCCGCAGGGGAACTCTTTGACGATGCTCTCGATTTTCCTGAAGACTTCTCTCTGCTTTCCCCCAATGATGATTGGGATGTGCTCGGGGGTTCTGGTAAGGAAGACGCGACTGTTCAGGATGGGGCGCGGATGATCATGATGCGCATGTTGATGCCGAAACTTGTGCTGATGGGGAAATATCAGCAAAGGGGAAGTCCGTGGTTGACTCGCCTTCCGAGGATTTCCCTCATTC
>NW_020640791.1:371-587 GCF_003573695.1 Papaver somniferum
TAGATTTAGCAAGGGGGTATCAGAGATAAACAACGAAGTCAACCACCTTCGTCACATGGATTCGATGTAGCAGGTAGAATTAGATGCCAGTCAATTTACTCTCGCCAACCTTCAACTAGATTATAAGAAATTATCCGCGGAATATGACCATCTTGATGAAGCGCGAGATGCGGTTGTTAATGAGTATGAAGAGGCTTCGGCTTGTGTCGAAGGTAT
>NW_020640791.1:598-785 GCF_003573695.1 Papaver somniferum
TAGGACATATAATGGATTGGCTCAAGAAAAAGGGTCTGCTGTTTGTCCCTCATCCTGCCCCGGTGGTTGCTGGTGAAAAGGATTCTGATGCGTATACCCGTCGGATGATGGAACTATCTTCCAAGGCGCGGGTATCTGAGATGTGGGGGAAAAGCTTGAGTGTTCCCGAAGCTACCCTCGTATCGGA
>NW_020640791.1:796-1000 GCF_003573695.1 Papaver somniferum
TTGAGATGTGGGGGAAAAGCTTGAGTGTTCCTGAAGCTTCCCTCATATCGGAGCCTCCTACTTCTGTCGCGAATATGATGGCCATAGCCGATGGGTACCAATATGGTTTTCCTCAGCAGCGTGTCTTGGAGGTAAGTCTTCCTACATATCTCTTCGTGACGATTAAATCCTTCGGTGTAATAATGTTTGCCATTTTGATGTGTA
>NW_020640792.1:0-352 GCF_003573695.1 Papaver somniferum
CCTTATGGAAGTTGGACTGGCTTGGTTCATTTGGATCTATCCTCGGCGACATCCTTTCTTACGTAATGTTTGAGCTCGTCAGCATCGATTAATTTTTGGATTATTATTTTGAGGTTTTTACATTTTTCGGTCTGGTGTCCGTTGAAGCAGTGATATTCACAGTAATCTTTAGACTTCTCGGTTCTCGGGGGCTGTTTTCTCTTAGACCATGGCCACTCCAGGTTTTCCCTTCCTTTGATCTCTCGCAGGATCCGAGCATAGCTAGCGTTGAGCTTCGTGTAAACTTGATCTTCGAATTTTCGGTCGCCTGTTCGTCGTTCATCCCTTCGTTCCTTCCTGTCTTCGTGAGGCC
>NW_020640792.1:363-1000 GCF_003573695.1 Papaver somniferum
TCGGTCGCCTGTTCGTCGTTCATCCCTTCGTTCATTCCTGTTTTCGTGAGGCCGCTCCACTGAACAATTCCTTTTGGCCCCATTGGTTTGTTCTGCTGAATTGGTACGGTGAGACCTCTGCATGTACGCCCTCGGGTTTTCACGCTGGATTTCTTCAAGACGAGCGTGCTTTTCAATAATTATTTGAAGATCTCCCTCTGTCTTAGGCACACTTCCATGAATCTCAACAAATAGTGGACTCATTCGGTCTAATCCCCACTTGTAGCAGTTGATACTTACCACTGGGTCCACACTTCTTATGGCCTGGCAGATCTTGTGCCATTTGTTAGTGTATTCCCTCGTGGTTTCCTTGTAGCCAATTGCCAGTGAAAAGAGATTATCCATTCCGGTGTTAACAGTCTTGTTGTACATGTAAGTTCTTAAGAAATTTTCTGCGAGTTGGTCGTAGGAGTGGATGGAGTCTGGCGGCAGATTATCAAACCAAGACAATGCCGATCCCTTCAGGCTTGAGGGGAAGTATCTACAGAGTACGGCGTCGTTCTGACTCCATCTAGATAAGACACGGTTATAATACCGAATATGTGCAGCGGGATCACTGGATCCGTCATAGCATTCGAACGTCGGGACAGGGCATTTC
>NW_020640793.1:0-1000 GCF_003573695.1 Papaver somniferum
ACAAGTGTCTTCTGCCCCTGTCACGTCCATGTCAGTTAACTTTCTCTTCACCGTTGATCTTAGCTTCTTTTGGGGATGAGGTAAATTAACTCTTCGGGAGTTATTTGGTGCTCCGCAGTACATCGTGTTTTCGGTGCATCTTTTAACTTCTGCCCTTAGATTTGTTCGGGCAAAGATCCGACGTCGCCGGGATAGGCTTCTTGGCTATGGGCGTGTGTCATCGTCTTTTGATGACTTTGCCTGCATGCTCTCCACGTATCTTCCTATATACACGTGTTCGACGATGAAATATGTACACACAGTCGTTTACTGGGGACAGACTAGCACTCTTATGTCACAGGGAACAAACAGCGAGACACATCCCACCGCAAAACTAGCATTCTTATGCCCTCGTAACGCAATTTTCTTCCGCGGTAAAGATTAAAGACACTAGTGAATGAGATACAGCATCTCTAACATGCACTTCTTCTGGTGGTTGTCGCTGGGGAATGTCATATGTGCCTCTCGGGCTCTTGGCTCTTGTTGTGTCATTGGTTTCAGGACTTTAGGCAGGCTCCTCTTTGTCGGTATCTTTATAATTAGTTTTCTACCCATGCATGCAAAAACAAAACACAACCGTCACTTATGACTTAACCTATAAAACATTTTTAAGAACCCATCTTAAGCAGAATCTAGTAATGGATCTCCATCTACTACTGAAAATCGAATGGCTTAGATAGAAAGAAACGTACACGGTTGTTCTCGAAGGAAACAAGATCTAAAGTATCTTTGTTCGTTCACGTGCAGGCAATACATATTTCTACTTTTTACTACAATGTTTTTTACTAGAAACAAAAGCATTCTCGATACAAGTTACTGTCATATTACATATCTCGAAGAGGTTCCTTACATCCATCACATCCCATCCAATGCGAGACAACACAATTATAGCAAACGGAAAGGGATCGGAATCATATGATTCATATCACCAGCCTATCAGATCAGACATCTTCCATCACCC
>NW_020640794.1:0-542 GCF_003573695.1 Papaver somniferum
CTGTGGGAGACAGATTGATCCTTTGATAGACTTGTGTGTGTGAGACAGATTTGTTTATTGTCAAAGCCTGGGATTTTGGGTCGTAGCAACTCTTAGTTGTGGGTGAGATCAGCTAAGGGAATCAAGTGCGCAGTATCCTGCTGGGATCAGAAGCGTAGGAGTACTACTGTACCTTGGATCAGTGGGAGACTGATTGGGGTTCAACTATAGTCCAGTCTGAAGTTAGCTTGAAGTAAGCTAGTGTCTGTAGCGGCTTAATACAGTGTGTATTCCCGGCGTTTTTCTGCATTTGCGGTTTCCTCGTTAACAAAATTTCTGGTGTATGTGTTATTTCAGTTTCCGCATTATATTGTTTTATCTTTATAATTGAAATAATACAGGTTGTGCGTTAGATCAATCAATTGGAGAATCCGACCTAACAGTTGTTGATTGATATTGATTGACACTTGGATATTGGTCTTTGGTACCATCCAAGTTATTCCTTGTATTTGATTAGTACTCGCAGTTTCTGTTTGAGGAAATCAAATCAAGAGAGAGATATA
>NW_020640794.1:553-1000 GCF_003573695.1 Papaver somniferum
GTTGGTACCATCCAAGTTGTTCCTTATATTTGATTAGTACTTGCAGTTTCTGTTTGAGGAAGTCAAATCAAGAGAGAGATATTAACTCCTTGAGATACTTTTACCTAGATTGAGTCTGACTGTCTAGTTGATTCTCTAGAAAATGTTTCGGAGTTTGTCCATACAGATTGCTAAGCGAAATATTGGGTGGTGTTGTTAGACCCCCCGCTTTTTCAATTGGTATCAGAGCATGCAAACACATTTAAGACCTTACAATTTTATGTTTGTAGCAATCTGAGTCTGAGGACAGAATCTCTTACGCATACCAAGATGCCTCCCAAAGCTTTCAACTATGTCAGTTGTCTCGGGAATACCTCAAAGGATTGCTCCTTAGTTGATTCTTTCGAATCCCGAGGTAAGAAGATTGACTCATCCTGTGCTGATCACTCTTCCTCCAATGAGACATTG
>NW_020640795.1:0-1098 GCF_003573695.1 Papaver somniferum
AATTTCATCTCTCTAATCCAATCTCTCCTCCTCAAGACCATATTGTTTCGACGGGTTCAATTATGGAGTTTCCCTCCTTGATCTCCACCTCAAAATCAGGAAATGAAGCTATTCCAAAACTAGGGTTTGGAGTAGATTGGTCCAATGTCTTTCCATTGAAATCTCAAGCTGAAGACTACTCGTTACTGTTTAAATCATCAGATTTAATGGAAGGAAAGAAGGCGGAAACTGTACAATCAAAAGATTTTGAAGAAGCAGTTAAGGATTGTAAAAGTCTGGTAATTGGGTTTTTTGCAGGCCGAAAGATTTCTTTCTCTATGGTGAAGGAGGTTGTAGCTAAACAATGGAAGCCCAAGGCTTAGGTAACAATCTCGACCCATGGTAATAATGCAAATGTTTTTGTTTTGGGCTTTTCACAAAAATAGGCCCGTTTTTTTGGTGCTTTTCATTTCTATGACACTTTTTTTATTTATTGCTAGACTAGGCAAGTTTTGACCAAAAGTGATGGATGGAAAGTTAGCACCGTTAGCTGCACTTAAAAAGACCTAAAAGTCCTTTGAATCGGTTATTTAGACCCAACCAGCTACTATGACTCTTTATAATGCACCTCAGGATAAATCTCCCCTTGTAACAGGTACTTGAAACGAAAATCAAGAGTTCCGATGACATTTTAAAGCATGGCATTAAGCGCATTCCTTCCTTCCTTTCTCATAGCTATGATTCACATGAATGGTTATAAATAACGCATCGTAAATCGCCTCATTATCACGTTAAACTCCTGCATCGACAGAATGTGAGCCAATTTAATTTTAAATAGGTGTAAGAGTAGATTTACCTGATCGACGTGTTGCTGCTTCTTGTACGTACCAAGATATCTGTTTAACGGCAGAAAGTATCAAGATTATAATCGAAATCGGCAGCCGAATAAAACGATACTTCTTTGATGAACTCAATAACCCATCTTCAATTCAGCATCAGCTCTCAGATTCACTCTTCTACAAATCGAAATCTCTGATTTCTCTTGATTCGAACTCGACAGCCGAAGAAGCTGCTCATCTCTATCTCGATTAGCAGCAACGGATTCCAAATTACAGCTCC
>NW_020640796.1:0-488 GCF_003573695.1 Papaver somniferum
ACCCTGCCATCCCTTTCTACTTGAGGTATTATCGCAGCTTCGTCCGTATCGGGCCTTGACTCAGTGGAATGGAAACACTTTCCGTCTGATGAATGAGTGGAGAGACCGAAGCGAGGGTCACGGATCTACGGCCGATTGGTCGACCTATAAGCCTGGAGACGCTCCCGATTACACTTCTGCCAATTTTATCGTGAACTACCGGAGCGGAACAGCTACCAATGGCGGCCTTGTTGGTTTTGCTGCTAGCCCTCACCGTCAAAAATCTATGCCCGAGGGTGTTGACAAATTGATGCTAGATGCTGATCCCCTTGGTAAAGGTTCCAACAAGCGTGCTCGCCACACCAATGACCCATACTGGGACCGAGTTCCACTTCTTGTTCGCGGCCAAATTTTGCATGGTAGCTTTCCTCCTCCTCAATTTCCTGCAGAGCCTTATCCATTCTGGGTGATTAACGATGATAAGGTATGTTGCTTTCTTTCCACTTTCT
>NW_020640796.1:499-1000 GCF_003573695.1 Papaver somniferum
CTCAATTTCCTGCAGATCCTTATCCATCATGTGTGATTAACGATGATAAGGTATGTTGCTTTCTTTCCACTTTCTTTGATTCCTGCTGTATCGGCTTGGGGTACTGATTACTTTCTTGTCGTAGGTTAAGCCTCAGAGCGAGTCTACCAAATCGGCTTCTATTTCCAAGAAGAGGAGTGCTGGCACAAGGGTCGAGGAGGATCAGGGGAAGGTAACAAACATATAGCTTTTATTCTAAGTACATGTACTTGCCTATGTTTTTTGCCTTCACATGTTCTGACGCTGAACCTTGTGCAGAAATTCCCTCGACATGAGGATGAATATGTTGGAGGGTCCGATACTCGTGGTAGTGAAAGTTTGGTTCCAAGGCGTAATCCTTCTCGGGGGAAGGTGGCGGCAAAGGGCGTGGTGTTGAAAATCTCGGACGTTGTGATCGATATCCCCGATCAAGATGATGAGGACGATATATTCGGGGACGATCAGCTGTTTAATGAGGATGCT
>NW_020640797.1:0-295 GCF_003573695.1 Papaver somniferum
ACGCATACTTAAGGTGACTAGTTAAGAGTTTTGCCAAAACCAAACTCAGCAGAAATTCTCGGTTCGAGAACTTCCGCCAGTATGCGTACAGGTACGCATACTTAACCTGTCTCCTTCACCAATTTCGTATACACGTATGCATACTCTTGGCTCCCGGTTTATGGATTTATACACTAATGTGCGAACAGACTATATATGCTTATATCCAAATATGGTTACATTATCAACCCTCTATTTCAATTATTGAAACATTCTTCTATAATGACAATAGACGTTTTCACACACTATTAGCACC
>NW_020640797.1:306-484 GCF_003573695.1 Papaver somniferum
ACATACTTAACCTGTCTCCTTCACCAATTTCGTATACACGTATGCATACTCTTGGCTTCCCGGTTTATGGATTTATACACTAATGTGCGAACAGACTATATATGCTTATATCCAAATATGGTTACATTATCAACCCTCTATTTCAATTATTGAAACATTCTTCTATAATGACAATAGA
>NW_020640797.1:684-1000 GCF_003573695.1 Papaver somniferum
TGTATGTACTGTGTTGCTCCATAAGTTTTCTTATGATTGAGCATAATAAATTGAATTAATCATTCTCGTGGTTGATTTAGTTTTGTAGCTCTGTAATTTCTCTTATGTCGAGCATGGACAATTGAATTGATCATCTTCTTGTGGTTAATTTAGTTGTGTATTCCGATTGAATTAATCATGGGTTCTCTTGTGGTTAATTCAATTGAAATTTTGGATACAAATTCATGTTTTCATGTGATTTGGTTATATCCAAAGAAATCCTTTTTTCTTGTAAAAGCAAGGTCTCCTTTGTTGTTATTTCGGGAATGACATTTTA
>NW_020640798.1:0-275 GCF_003573695.1 Papaver somniferum
AGGGAGCTGGTGTTGTTTTCTAAATCTTTCTAGTGACAGTGACTAAAAGCACTAGGGCATTTGAATCCACCCAATAATCCTAAGCTAAGGCAATGCCTATTCAAATTATGTTCTTGTTCTTTTCCAGATAAAACTACAATGAATGATCTTTCAGTTAGTCTCCCTAACTCACCCCTAGTATAAGCTGTCTTCTTACAGCACAACCTATCACAGGCTCATTTGGTTCAATTAGCTAACTGTCATTCCTTTATCAATTAAGCACATTTCTTCCTCCA
>NW_020640798.1:475-1000 GCF_003573695.1 Papaver somniferum
ACGTAGTATCTTGCTGGGATCAGAGACGTAGGAGCATAACTGTACCTTGGATCAGTGTGAGATTGATTGTGTTCAACTACAATCCAGACCGAAGTTAGTTTGGAGTAGGCTAGTGTCTGTAGCGGCTTAATACAATGTGTGTTCAATCTGGACTAGGTCCCGGGGTTTTTCTGCATTTGCGGTTTCCTCGTTAACAAAATTCTGGTGTCTGTGTTATTTCTTTTCCGCATTATATTTTGTTTTATAATTGAAATATCACAGGTTGTGCGTTGTTCAATCAATTAGAATATCCGACCTTTTGGTTGTTGATTTAAATTGATTGACACTTGGATATTGGTCTTTGGTACCATCCAAGTTATCTCTCTAGTATTTGATAAAGACTCGCAGATTTCTATTTGCTTGAGTATATATCAAATCGAGAGATTGAGATATAAACTCTTTGATATACTTTTTATCTAGATTGAGTCTGACTGTCTAGTTGATTCTCTATAAAGTATATTGGAGTTTGTGCATACAGGTTGCTAA
>NW_020640799.1:0-462 GCF_003573695.1 Papaver somniferum
GTAGGCAGAATTGCAAAATGGAATACTCACCTAGATCAATTCAATATCATCCATGAGCTACAACACTCTCAGAAGTCACAAGTATTAGCAGATTTCCTAGCAGACTTACCATTGGATAACTGCGAAGAAGTCATCATCGAAGGACGAAAGGCAGCAGGACTACCACAAATGGACGAAGGTAAAGAACCTATAGACATCTTGGAAACCAAAAAATCCTAGGCAATGGGAAGTCTTCGTAGATGGGTCGAAAAATAAAGATGGGGTGGGGATAGGAATCGTAATCACCACCCCAACAGGAGACAGGATCATACATGCTTTCAGGTTAGAATTCAAGGGGCATACCAACAACATAGTTGAATATGAAGCAGTGGTGCATGCCCTTCAGTTGATAATAGAAATGGGCATAACTGACGTGCGTCTGACAAGCGATTCACAGCTGGTCATCCGACAAATAGGGTTGCA
>NW_020640799.1:473-1000 GCF_003573695.1 Papaver somniferum
CGGGCATAACTGACGTATGTCTGACAAGCGATTCACAGCTGGTCATTCGACAAATAGGGTTGCAATATAATGTTTATGACAAAACATTGTCAGCATACATGGAATTGGTGCAAACACTGGCATCACAAATCCCAAACATCAAATTCCGACACCTGGCAAGGAAGGAACTCAGGCACGCGGATGCCCTGGCCTACATATCATCGATGCTCAGAAACGAGGACGTCAAAGCAATCAAAGTAACCAGGATTTACGAGCCTTCAATTGATATTCAAGAACTTTGCGCTGCACAGCAGAGGAACCACGCAGAAGAAGATATTGCAGATGATGACGTGGGAGAATTCATCGCGGATGATTTCCAAGAAGACGACATCATGGCTAAGGCAGATCAAGATGAAGACTTCAGCAAAGAAGAAGATTGGAGATCTGATATTCATCTTTTCCTAAAAGAAAGAATACTACCCTCGGATCTAAAGCAAGCCAGAAAAATACAGTCAAAGGCAGGAAGATATGATCTGAGAAAAGAAATT
>NW_020640800.1:0-529 GCF_003573695.1 Papaver somniferum
AATAAAAGTAGTATCGGTCTGGCTTTACAATCCCAATGAAGTTTTTAAGTCGTTAACCTGATTTTAGAGAAGAAAATCAAAGGTTAATTGAGATCGACTCTAGCGGGCGCACTAGTAACACACAAACGTGTGGGGATTATTTTTGCACAATGCTAGATGTCTCCTTTATATAACCTTCAAATCAGGGTTTTGCCTTAGTTACAAAGCAATCCATATTCACCGTTAGATGAAAACTTGATTTAGATTCAAGCTAATATTTCTCAACCGTTAGATCGAAAACTTAGCTTGTCACACACACTTGGGTAGACGTTTACTGGGTTCGTGAAAATCATGCCCAAACGTGTACGTGTATGTTGATTCAACATAGTAACCCAAAAAGGTAAACCATATGAGCATTTCATATTAACCTTGTTCTTATTCACCATAACTAGTTCAATTGACTCAAATGAACTAGTTAAAGAGTTGTTCAATTGCTATGAGATCTTATGTAACTACACAAGACACAATTGAAACAAAGATGATTCGATTC
>NW_020640800.1:540-1000 GCF_003573695.1 Papaver somniferum
AAAGAGTTGTTCAATTGCTATGAGATCTTATGTAACTACACAAGACACAATTGAAACAAGAATGATTCGATTCGATTGAATTGGCTCACGAACATTATAGCCACGGTTTGCATAAAGCATTCCTTACTAATTTAATGTTTCATGTTCAGAGCACATCTTTAGATCATAACCTCTTAAGTTCACAAACAAGTTCGCGGACTTAAGTTAATCGGTTGAGTTTTCCAAACTCAGCAGAAATTCTCGGAAAGATAACTTCCGCCAGTTCGCGGACTGGGTTCACGGACTGAGTTCGCGTACTTAGCACACAAACGAGTTTTGGAAAATCCAGTAGAAATTCTCGGTAGAAATCCACAATCCTCCTGATTTCTCTTGATCAACAAAGTTCGAAAACTTCGGTTCAAGGATTACATGGTTATGTAATCTAAACTCTCATTTCAATCATTGAGACATTCTCAGAGGA
>NW_020640801.1:0-453 GCF_003573695.1 Papaver somniferum
GGATGATGAAAGGTGTACATACAATTTTCCCTTCTTCTTCTGACTTGGGCGTATTTTGCAATTTTGAAGAAGAAAGGTCGTCATACACGTTTCCCACTTTGCATTAACTTTCCCCGTAACTGCTCCTTGGTAAGAGGAGCAGTTATTGTCTTCTCTAGCTTCATAAATAGGAAAGAGAATGTGAAAAAAACTTTTATCCTCTTCTTGTCAGTGTTCATCCTCTTTTTGTTTTTTATTCTTGTTCTTTAGTCATTTATTATCATCATTCTTGTGAGGAAGATAACAGCATTCAATTTTCTGTTTCTTTCGCTCTCGATTGTTGTTGCCCCTGTATCTTTTGATATATCCGATCCTCCTTTCTTCGACTGTGGTTGGTGCTTGTCGTCCTCTTCTATACAGGTATGGGGTTTTTCATTAGTTGTTCATCATTGATTTATCTATGTATCTACCCGT
>NW_020640801.1:464-1000 GCF_003573695.1 Papaver somniferum
TCTATACAGGTATGGGGTTTTTCATTAGATGTTCATCATTGATTTATCTATGTATCTACCCGTCTGTCTCCTGCTGTTGTATTCTTGGTTTTGTGATGAAGAACATACATGTCGAAGCATATATGCTTGCCCCTGTTCTTTGTTACAACGTCTGTGAGTCCGTATCTAAGTATTATCCCTGGAGTTGGATGGAGTATTTTTTTAGTTCTTAGGGTTTTTAATGTTTATCCGGGTGAATCATCAATTATGGTTTTTTTGATTTTTAGTGATCTCCTCGTATTCTTGTCTAAACTGTTTTTGTGTTTCCTTGTAGATTTGTCTGATCGTCCGCGGGCTCCTTACCAAACCCCGCAATCGGATCCTCGGGGTCATAGGATTTCATCTTCCTCTGGTGCGAAGGTTGTGCCTACTAAGTAAGGGGATGTGCCGAAGGGTCCTTCTGGATCTAGGTGTGCTGTTAACCGCGCCCCTTCTCGTCCTCGTGAAGATTCTAGGAGTACGCAGGCTCCTCCTCGTGATGACTCTAGTAGTACGCG
>NW_020640802.1:0-520 GCF_003573695.1 Papaver somniferum
ACGGCTATATAACGTCCTCTGAGAATGTCTCAATGATTGGAATGAGAGTTTAGATTACATAACCATGTATTCCTTAATCTGAAGTTTTCGAACTTTGTTAATTGAGAGAAACATGAGAAATTGGCTTTTCCAAATCCGCAAACTCAGTTTGCGAACTCAGTCCGCGAACTGATGGAAGTTCTCTTGCCGAGAATTTCTGCTGGGATTTTCCAAAAACTCGTTTGCGTGTTTAGTCCGTGAACTGGCGGAAGTCTCTTTGCCGAGATTTTCTGCTGAGTTTGGAAACTCTGCCCGGTTTCCTTAAGTCCGCGAACTTGTTTGTGAACTTGAGTGGGTTATGATCTAAAGATGTTCTCTGAACATGAAACTTAAATTAGTAAGGAATACTTTATGCAAACAGTGGATATAAAGTTCATGAGCCGATTCATCGAATCATCTTTGTTTCAATTGTGTCTTGTGTAGTGACATAAGATCTCATAGCAATTGAACAACTCTCTAACTAATTCATTTGTGTCAATTG
>NW_020640802.1:531-1000 GCF_003573695.1 Papaver somniferum
ACATAAGATCTCATAGCAATTGAACAACTCTCTAACTAGTTCATTTGAGTCAATTGAACTAGTTATGGTGAAGAAGAACTAGGTTAATATGAATTGCTCATATGGTTAACATTTTGGGTTACTATGTTGAACCAACATACACGTACACGTTTGGGCACGGTTTTCACAAACCCAGTAAACGTCTACCCAAGTATGTGTGACAAGCTAAGTTTTCGATATAACGGTTGAGAAATATTAGCTTGAATCTAAATCAAGTTTTCATCTAACAGTGAATATGGATTGCTTGTAACTAAGGCAAAACCCTGATTTGAAGGCTATATAAAGGAGACATCTAGCATTGTGCAAAACTAATCCCCACACATTTGTGTGATACTAGTGCACTCGCTAGAGTCGATTCTCCTTTAACCTTTGGTTTTCTTCTCTAAAACCAGGTTCACGACTTAAAGACTTCATTGGGATTGTGAAGCCA
>NW_020640803.1:0-385 GCF_003573695.1 Papaver somniferum
ATGATGAGAATGCTTATCTATTGCAATGTATAGTTAATGTTTGTGTTACTTAGCTCATTTTGCCGTCTAAAATTGATGTAGCTTTAAATTGCTTCCATTCTTCATTTCTCTGGATTTTTCTTTAGTGTATGCATTCCTATTCGTGTAGTTATTGTTCCTCACAAGTTCTTACTTGTGTTTCATCTTTCCTCTTTCCTGCACTATTAGTATCTCACAACAGTATGATCATAATATCAAGTCTGCGGCATTTTCACTGCCTCAGTTTCATTTCCATGTACATATTCGCAAGCTTGTTTGCTTACATATAATCATTCTCGCAAGCTTACTTGCTTACTCATTTTCTTATGTGGTCTTATTTTGCCTTCCTAGTTAAAGGTCTTATTTT
>NW_020640803.1:585-1000 GCF_003573695.1 Papaver somniferum
TCTGCACTCCTTGGGAGAGTCCTTATTACCTTAGTCGCCCAACCTAAGTCATATGCTTAAGCTGAGAATCCAAGGTGCCTCTCCCGGATGGGCTTTATTGACCCCAAATCTCCATGACTCAGGTTCCGGGGGCGGTGTAACCTTTCCCTGAGCCATGCAACAGGTACCCCCTTATATGACGTACTTTAGGTCTTACATTTGCCTCTTGCGAAATTTTATTCGCGAACTAGGGTGTACGCCATAAAGGTTCGCCCCTATTCGCGAAATTTTATTCGCGTTTCTGCGAAATTTTCGCGTCTCTTTGTTTCTGCAAAATGTTCGCGTTTCTTTATTCTCTCATTCATCTTTTCATTTCTGTCATCTCTTTCATTCATTCTTTCATTCTCATAATATCATATCATTTGAATCAAAATAA
>NW_020640804.1:0-436 GCF_003573695.1 Papaver somniferum
TATTTTGTTTTATCATGTGGTCTTATTTTGCCTTCCTAATTAAAGGTCTTATTATGCCACCTCTTGTCATTGCGACAAAATCGCAGGACGTCCTTGCACTTTCATGCAAAAACCCATTGATCTTGCCTTAACTTTTTCTTTTGTATTATGGCCTCTTCAGGAATGTTGCGAAAATATGATAGGCCTAAATATTCTTGCGAAAATAAAGCCCCATGACATTGCCGTCTTGCGACGAAATCGCAGGACGTCTTCGCACTTTCATGCGAAAACCCATTGATCTCGTCTTATCTTTTTCTTTTGTATTATTTCCTCTTAAAGATTGTTGCACAAATATGACAAGCCTTAATACTCTTGCGAATAGAAATCCTCATGACATTTGCGTCTTAAGATACTTATCAGCTCCCTAATGGAGGGTGCCGCCCTTATCTTCCCCCTG
>NW_020640804.1:447-1000 GCF_003573695.1 Papaver somniferum
CCTTGCGAGTAAAAAGCCTCATGACATTTGCGTCTTAAGATACTTATCAGCTCCCTAATGGAGGGTGCCGCCCTTATCTTCCCCCTGGTTGCCCCTTCAAGGAGGCGTACTTCTACCATACAAGGTTAGCTCCTCCCATCCAGTATTAACAACAACCATTTGTTTTCGCAGCATCTTATCCCTTTTACCTATAAGGCTTATGGTTACGAGACTGCACCCTAAGTGGGGTTTTCTTCGGGCCGAGTGCAGTATAAGCCAAGACTTGTCAAGAATGGCAAGGACGCTTCAAACGTCCCTGGCACTCTTGACTCAACCGTGTACCTCGGCGCCTTGATCAGATCTGCACTCCTTGGGAGAGTCCTTATTACCTTAGTCGCCCAACCCAAGTCATATGCTTAAGCTGAGAATCCAAGGTGCCTCTCCCGGATGGGCTTTATTGACCCCAAATCTCCATGACTCGGGTTCCGGTGGCGGTGTAGCCTTTCCCTGAGCCATGCAACAGGTACCCCCTAATATGACGTACTTTAGGTCTTACATTTGCCTCTTGCGAAAT
>NW_020640805.1:0-218 GCF_003573695.1 Papaver somniferum
CTGAAGAGCGGAGATCCCATGCCAGCTGAGAAGATCAAAGAGGCTAGAGATCTAGTTGATAATATGGATAGCGAAGATTATGCTTCCCAGTTTGGGGAGAAAGTCACGAAGAGGCATCAACCCAAGGTGGCAGTATCAAAGACGGGTAAAAGAACTCGAGCTTCATCGAGCGCTGAAGCTGCTCCAACTGAAGCTGCTCCAACTGAAGGTGCTCAAAC
>NW_020640805.1:418-607 GCF_003573695.1 Papaver somniferum
TCCATATTCGGAAGTTTTGGTAACTGAGTTAACTTCCGATTATTTGAAGTTCAAAATTTGAAAAGTATCAGTTTTTCCCAAATTCTGATTTTTGGCCCATCGTACATTCGGAACTTTACAAAAAAGATTATCCTCCGAATATTACAAGTTCAAAACAAACCATGCCATGGCTCTAGGTGGTTCCAAGGG
>NW_020640805.1:807-1000 GCF_003573695.1 Papaver somniferum
AAATTATCTACCGAATCTGGCGATTATGGGGTGTTCAATGCATGCAATAATCGGTTTTTCTTGTTTACAAAAGCACACAAACGCATGCAAATCGAGTATTTGAGTTTCTTAACACAATACCTGTGTTTTACATGCATCGTTAGCTTCAATATCAGGCGATTCTCCATTTTCTTCCATGAAAGGGTCGTCTAGG
>NW_020640806.1:0-1219 GCF_003573695.1 Papaver somniferum
ACAACTACAAGAAAATAGTATCGGTTTGACTTCACAATCCCAATGAAGTCTTTAAGTCGTTAACCTGGTTTAGAAGAAGAAACCAAAGGTTAAAGGAGAATCGACTCTAGCTTAGCACAACTAGTATCACACAGAAGGTGTGGGGATTAGGTTTCCCAGTTGATAGAGTTCTCCCTTATATAGTCTTTCAAATCAGGGTTTGCAATCAATGTTAGCTTGGTAACAAAGCATTCAATATTCACCATCAAATGATAACCTGATTAGATTCATGATAATATCTTTCAACCGTTACATCGAAAACTATCTTGTTACACACAAATGAAATGCACGTTTCTAGGCTTGTGTAACCGTACCCAAACTTGTACATTTGTTGGTTCAACAATAGTCAACCAAATGGTTAGCCATATGATCACTTTCATATCAAACATATTCTTCTTCACCATAACTAGTTCAAGTGACTCAAATGAACTAGTTAGAGAGTTGTTCAATTGCAAGGAAATCTTATGTAACTACACAAGACACAATCGAATAAAAAAAGATTTGATTCACTCGAATCGGTTCATGAACTATATAGCCACAGTTTGCAATTTGCATTCCTTAGTTTATATCAGAATAACTTCACAAACATCGTTTTTAGGTATAACCTACTCAAGTTCGCGGACTAGGTTCGTGGACTTAAGTTCCCGGACGGAGTTCACAAACTCCAGCAGATTTTCTCGGTTCGAGAACTTCCGCCAGTTCGCGGACTTAGCTCACGCCACAATTCCGGTTCTCTTGATCAAAAAAGTTCGCAAACTTCGGTTCAAGGAATAAGGACATATAAATATATGTGTTTCCAAAACAATGCTTATATCCTCCAATGGTTATTTTATGTAAACTCTCATTTCATTGAAAAATTCTTAGAGGACGTTGATATTCTATAGTTGTTATTCACAAACTATTTTTCGTCAAAGTAAGCAATTTTCAAAGTGATTGAAACTTGTCATGACTTTCTTCACTAGGTAAGGATGAACTTGGCTAAAGCGAAAGCTTACCAACACATATTTCGAGAAATAGGTATACGAGATAAACTCGGATCGAAATAGAAAATGTGTATAATCTAAGTCTATATAGCAAAACGACTTTTGTCTCAATATAGAAGATAAATAGACTTTTGAGTTCCACTGGTTCCTTGAGTAGTCCTTCGTATTGTATGATGATTTCCATGGAGTTATTGAGC
>NW_020640807.1:0-424 GCF_003573695.1 Papaver somniferum
AGATCCAAAAATTGAAAGATAGTTATAACAGGACTGGGAAATCTAGTACTCTGTTAGCTCTTCGCTCATACACAGATGAGGTAAGAAATTTTCTCTTATGACTTTAGATAATACTGTTGCTTCCATGCTCCCTTTTCTTATTTCTATCTGTGTGTGAAGATTATTGCTGAGGTAGAAAAATCTGTTGATGCTGCGAACATTGGTGATAAAGGTAAAGGTGCTCTTCGCAGGGAAAAATCAAATGGTCCTCCTCCAAAGAAAAGAAAAGTTTGTTCTTCTTCTCCTTCAAATGTTCCTCCTAACGAAAATTCCGAAAGTGACAAGGGTGATGAGGATAACGATGATCTTGCTGCAACTGAAGATTCTCCACCTGAATCTTCTATGGCTAAGCTTTCTGGCCTCTTTTCTGATTCTCTACAAGGAA
>NW_020640807.1:435-1000 GCF_003573695.1 Papaver somniferum
CACCTGAATCTTCTATGTCTAAGCTTTCTGGTCTCTTTTTTGATTCTCTACAAGGAATGGGAGATAGCCAATTCGCAAATACCTGCAAAGCTCTCGCCACCCTTTGTGATGTCCCTTTACTAGATGGTGATAGCTCTCTTCGTGGAGTCTCTAGATCAGTGACTCCCGACTTCTTGCATTCTCTCAATAGTCTGGTATACTTTTATCCTTTTACTTCTTCATTGTTATAACTCAAAATCTCTTTCTATACTAATATTTTTTATATATTTTCGTAGGTTGGAAAGGCTTCTTTTGCTGTTGCCTCAGATCTAGAGAGAAGACGCGAAAATCTTGAAAAGAAGAATCTTCAATTTCGCAAAAAGAATGAAGAATTAGAAGCTGAAGTTAAAGGTTTTCGCGAGAAAAATATACAATTAGAAATTGATTCTTCCTCGTATAAGAACAAAATTTCTAGTCTTCAACAAGCTAATAATCAGCTTTATGGTATGTTACTTTTCTCTTTTCTCTTTATTCATTCAATCTGTTGTTTTATCTTATTTATATGATCCTTTTTGCAGACATTTAT
>NW_020640808.1:0-533 GCF_003573695.1 Papaver somniferum
TTGAACCCAAATCAATCTCACACTGATCCAAGGTACAGTTATGCTCCTACGCCTCTGATCCCAGCAGGATGCTACGTACTTGATTCCCTTAGCTGATCTCACCCACAACTAAGAGTTGCTACGACCCAAAGTCGAAGACTTTAAACATATGGCTAAACAAATCTGTATCACACAGAAAAGTCTACGGTGATAGATAAATCCGTCTCCCACGAATATACCTATGGGTTTTGTTCCGTCTTTTGATAAATCAAGGTGAACATGAACTAATTGATAAACCAGACTTATATTCTCGAAGAAAAACCTAGTATTATCAGTCACCTCACAATAATCCTAATCGACGCAGCGAAAAAAGATATTGTGGAATCACAAACGATGAGACGAAGTGTTTGTGATTACTTTTATATCTTGCCTATCGAAGATATAAATCTCGAGCCAATTATTACAATCGTACTCGTAACGATAGAAGATGCAAGATCAGATCACACAACTACAAGAAAAGTAGTATCGGTCTGGCTTCACAATCCCAATGAAGT
>NW_020640808.1:588-1000 GCF_003573695.1 Papaver somniferum
GAAAAGTAGTATCGGTCTGGATTCACAATCCCAATGAAGTTTTTAAGTCGTTAACCTGCTTTTAGAAGAGGAAACCAAAGGTTAAAGGAGAATCGACTCTAGCTATGCAACTAGTATCGCACGTAAGGTTTGGGGATTAGGTTTCCCAGTTGCTAGAGTTCTCCTTTATATAGTCTTTCAAATCAGGGTTTGCAATCAATGTTAGCTTGGTAACAAAGCATTCAATATTCATCGTTAGATGAAAACCTGATTAGATTCAAGCTAATATTTCTCAACCGTTGGATCGAAAACTTAGCTTGTTACACACAAATGAAATGTCCAATTTTGGGTTTACGAACCGTTCCCAAACATTAACATTTGTTGGTTCAACAATAGTTAACCAAATGGTTAGCCATATGATTACTTTCATATC
>NW_020640809.1:0-669 GCF_003573695.1 Papaver somniferum
TTGTTTTAATCCAAACACATCTTCTATATCAGGTCGTGAGGAATTATTACTTATATATGCTCCCAAGAATGTGGTCTGCAAATGATTGAAGGAGGTTATTGTGTTCTTTGGTATACCTTCAAACCATTTTAACGCCTCTCCTGTTAAGCTGGATGCGAAATATTTGCACAATACCGCATCATGATTTTCCCATTGTAACATGCACCTCACATAAGCTTTAATGTGTTGAATTGCACAAGTTGTTCCATCGAAAGTGCTGGTTAATGCGGGCAAATTGCATTTCGATGGTATTCCTCCTAATTATACTTCTCTGGTAAATGGAGTTTTCGCAGCTTTTTCTATTGCTTCATCCAATTGTCTTCTACCTACTTCTCCTCTGTTATTTAGCATTCCTCTCATTTCTTCTAATTCTTTCAAGATTTGTTGATTACTCCTGAATCTTGACCCATTGGTCTCTTTAGTTTTGCTTCTCTTCTTCTGCGTTCACGTTTATCTTCTCTTGCGAAATTTTGTATCTCTTCTTCATTATCTTCATCTCGTCTTCTTCTGCGATTCTCTTCCTCATCCCTATCTTGAATTCGCAAGTGATGATGTCGTTCATTTTCCCCTCCATAATTTTGTTCATTTCTTATCAACTCAATTCGCTGTCTTTCAGCCATTCTCTTCACT
>NW_020640809.1:680-1000 GCF_003573695.1 Papaver somniferum
CCATAATTTTGTTCATTTCTTATCAACTCAATTCGCTGTCTTTCAGCCATTCTCTTCACTCTATCGTACTTCTCATTGAGATTATCATTATTCCAGTTTTGTATACGCCTTCTTTCTCGGTGTCATGATTGTTCTGGCGAATTGTCTCCTGAAGCTCTTGCTCTTTTATTTCCGCTCTCAACTTTTCAAGTTCGCAGATTAAACGTGCTTGTTCAGCATTATGTCTTTCAATTTCTTCTTCAATTGTCTGTTGATTTCTTTGATTTTCTCTCACATGTAAAATTCTTCTTCCCTCCTCTTGATTTCCTTCGCCATCTTGG
>NW_020640810.1:0-220 GCF_003573695.1 Papaver somniferum
TTTTCCAATCACTTGAAATCAATTTTGAGTTAAGTTTTCTATATTTTTAAGTTCTATTAAGTCTAGAATTCATTGCCTTCACAAGCCTCAACGAACTCTTTACTACAACAACATTATTTGAGATAACATCAATTTTTGGCGCCGCCGACGCGGGCTTGTCTTTAGGATAGAGTTTTTAGATTTATTTTTTTTTTATTTTTATTTTTTTAGTTTTATTTGT
>NW_020640810.1:231-562 GCF_003573695.1 Papaver somniferum
TTTAGGATAGAGTTTTTAGATTTATTTATTTTTTTAGTTTTTTTTGTTCTTCTTTACGTTTTTGGGTTTTTGTCTTTTCCTTTCAGATTTTGGGAATTTGGAGCGAAAGAAATTTTTGCCAAAGCTTTTGGCGAATATTTAAAGACTTGAAGTAAAAGGCAAAGCGAAAGGAGCTAAAGAAGAAGAATTTTTTTTTATTTTATAGAAAAAGAGAGAGAAAAAAAAGAGAGTGTTATTTTATTAGATTGTATTAGGAATTCTTTTTATTTTTTATTATTCTTTTTCTTTTTGCACTTTATTTTTTGGACCTTTCTTTTGGACTTTGGACATT
>NW_020640810.1:762-1000 GCF_003573695.1 Papaver somniferum
CTAGTAGTTCTTCTTGTGAAGGCGGGGAGCTCGAAGACTCTTCTTTAGAGAGCCCCGTTTTTGGAAACTTCAGTTTTGAGAATCTGCGTCTTTGTGAAGAAAGTTCTCCTAGTCCTTTGGTAGTGTCAGAAATGGCAACTTTAAAAGCTTTATTGAACCCAACTAGGACCTCTCGTCCGTCTTGTATCAAGTTAGCTGAAACCGAGGCAAATTATGAACTCAAACCTGGGACTTTACA
>NW_020640811.1:0-309 GCF_003573695.1 Papaver somniferum
ATAGCAACGCATGCGAGTTTGACCGAGCAGTGCTCTAACATTAACCTATAGGGTCTCGAAAAGAAACCTAAGGTTAGAGGAGAATCGACTCTAGTTATGCAAATAGTAACACACAGGAGGTGTTGGGAAAAGGTTTCCCAGTTGCTAGAGTTCTCCTTTATATAGTTTTCAAATCAGGGTTTGCAATCCAAGTTACCCTGGTAACAAAGCATTTAATATTCAACGTTAGATGAAAAACCTGATTCAACCAAGCTAATATCTTTCAACCGTTAGATTGAACTTAGCTTGTTATACATAAATGAAATGTAC
>NW_020640811.1:320-1000 GCF_003573695.1 Papaver somniferum
TAATATCTTTCAACCGTTAGATCGAACTTAGCTTGTTACACACAAATGAAATGTACCCTCATTTAGGTTTATGTAACCGTACCCAAACGTGTACACCATGTTGGTTCACAAATAGTTAACCGAGGTTAGCCATATGATTACTCTCATATCAACCTTATTCATCTTAACCATAACTAGTTCAAATGACTCAAATGATTAAAGAATTGTTCAATTGCTATATTCTCATGGATTTATACAAGAACACAATTGAAGCAAAATCGGTTTGATTCACTCGAATCAATACATGAACATTATAGCCACAGTTTGCAAAGATTGCATTCCTTATTGATAAATGTTTTAGGTTCATGTACAACCGATTTCAGAAAGTAAGCTACTTAAGTATGCGTACTTAAGTAACCAAATTTGAGTTTGTTTTAGTTTTAAAACTCAGCAGAAATTCACGGACGTGAACTTTCCGCCAGTATGCATACGGGTACGCGTACTTTAAGTAACCAGATGAGTTTGCTTTTTGGTTTTCAAACTCAGCAGAAATTCACGGACGTGAACTTCCGCCAGTATGCGTACGGGTACGCATGCTTACCCAATCTCCTACAACCTTTTTATATACACACAAGTATGCATACTTTAGGCTCCCGGTTTTGGACTTATACACTAATGTGCGAACACACTATGCTTATATC
>NW_020640812.1:0-502 GCF_003573695.1 Papaver somniferum
GAAGATTTCATCCTTGGAAAAAATGTTTTACATTCATTTAAAGGAAGAAAATTCATGAACTTTTTTTGTGAATCGAAAGGGAAATCGCTAGGCTTATTGGTATGGTTATTCATTGCATATCTTTTGAACTACCAATATGTGTGATTAGTATAACCGCTCATGACTTGCTTATGTTCTTGGTAAAACTATTCACAAGGCCTGACTTTTGTATTGGTATGACTTTTATTAGTGAAACCGATCTTAAATAATCACCTGAGATGGTATGATCGATTTAGTGTTATTGGTATGACCAACTCTAGGAAAAGGGGAACCGATGCTAGTAAGAGGTGCAACCGATCACAAGAGGGGAATCGATCTTTGTAAGTGGTGCAGAAAGTTTCTAGTTATTGGGAACCGATCCTATGAACATGTGCAACACATTTTTAGACATTGGGAACCGATCCTGTAGTTGCAGGAAACCCTACAACACACCCCTTGTAATAATTTGTAGATCTAAACATAA
>NW_020640812.1:513-1000 GCF_003573695.1 Papaver somniferum
ATGTAGTTGCAGGAAATCCTACAACACACCCCTTGTAATAATTTGTAGATCTAAACATAAAAATGATGATAAGAATGCTAAAATTGTAAAGAGACACAAGGTTTACGTGGTTCGATCAATTTGATCTACATCCACGGGGTTAGGTTTTACTATGATTATTTGTAATTACATCTTGATTACATGGAGACTCCATTAATGAGTATTTGGAGCTCTAGGTTCTTGAAGGAGGAAGAAGAAGGAGATAATAATAATACAACAAATTCTACTTTCTCTCTCTACAGAATGTATCCTCTCCTAAAGTGTGTATCTCTTTCTGATTATCTCTCTCCTTTCTCTCTCTTGCCTTTCTCTTTATATAGGTGTTTACATAGTGGATAACAACTAATGTACAACTAACGTTTCCCCTAATTTCGGATCTGGCTTGCGGTATTTTCGCAAGCTTACAAATGTAACATTCGCAACATTCCTAATTTTCGCAAGATCATCA
>NW_020640813.1:0-156 GCF_003573695.1 Papaver somniferum
ATTACAACATCCCAAAGCATCTATTTATACTCAATTACACTTTACAAGCAAAACCCCCAAAACAGTAAATTAGGGTTTTTGAAAATTGAAATTCAGTTTACCTAATCTTTGATAATGGCTTCTGTACGTCGATCCATTCTTCTTATGACTCTCCTG
>NW_020640813.1:302-648 GCF_003573695.1 Papaver somniferum
TCTCCTGATGCTACCCATGCCTCCAATTTGTGTTATTTCTCAACCTAATTTACCAAACTCACACGCCTAGGGTTTCTGAGAAGAGGCGAGTGAATTAGGTGAATTAGGTCTCTGAAATTAGAAGGGAATAGGTGATGGATGATGGGGTGATGGGGTTGTTGGTGATTTGAGAGCTCGGTGGTGGTTGTGGTGGTGGCAGAGAGTTGGTGATGGCAGAGTTTTTTGTGCAGACGGTGAGGGAGAAGATGGAGTCGATAGAATTGGAGAAGGGTGCGTTTGTTTTGCGGGTATAGGTGTTAGGTGTTGTAGTGTTGAGCGGTTGTAGCAAATTCGATGTCCAGCGAAG
>NW_020640813.1:848-1000 GCF_003573695.1 Papaver somniferum
TTTTTTTTTTCAATTTTTCAATTTTTTCAAAAAGAATTCAAAAAGAAGGAGTTCTTGTTTTCAATTATGGCATGTGATCGTGGTATCTACTCTATACCCCCAAACCTAAACTAAACATTGTGCTCAATGTTTCAAAAGATGTAAAGAATTAT
>NW_020640814.1:0-1000 GCF_003573695.1 Papaver somniferum
TGTGTTTGAAAGAAGGTGTGCTGCAAATGGATTTGGAGGAACATAGAAGGTTGGGTTGCTACATTGTATGATCCTACAATGTATGTGATGTAATACGTTTTCTAATTTATTTATCATTGATTCTTACAGATTTGTACTCTACCTGGAAGCAGTGCAGCAAATATGTACTCGAATTTGTAAGCATTCAGATATATAATCGGATTTGTAAGCAGTACGACAGATATGTACTCAGACAGATATGTACTCAAATTTGTAAGCAGTGTAGACACACACGTTTGGTAGTAATGGGCATTATGGACATTTCCATGTTTTAATTAATTTTGGACCTCCGGATAAAAATAAATTCCGGTTGGACCCTACTATAAATAACTATATGGGCCTAGGACCAAACAAGAAATTTTCCAATAGGTACCATTATAGTGTTCTTAGTTAGTGGCAGGTCCACCCATTAAAGCCCACTAATCAGAGGTCCATAATTAAGAGAAAACATGAAAATGGACCAAAATTTTTATGCCCAGGTCCTGTACACGTGCGGGACAAATGGTGCGAAATTTTTTAATACCTAAACTACCCTTCCAATCCTACATATATTAAAGCAGTCTATTTCAAAGTTTCTAAAAAAAATTTCAGCCGATTATTCTTGGGAAAATTCTGCTCTCTTTCTTCTTCTGGATTTGGGACTAGGGTTTCTGAAGATTTCTTCTGCGATTTTTAACAGGTATGTTGCTTAATCTTTTCGTTTTCTTCTTTCTGCTACAGTTTAATGGAGATAGGTTGTGTTCTGTTTTTTTTTTTTGATTCTTGTTCGTTTTTATTCAGTTATTTGGTTAGATTGTTAAGTTTTTAGTTTATTTTAGCTTTCGATTTGATTATCTTTCTGTTTTCTTTTCAAAATCAGTTTTGTTTTCACTTTCAGATCGTATTATCCAGCAGTACATATATGACATACTCATTGTTTCTGCTACAGTTTTTGAATCATTATAAGATTTGAATTTTGGAT
>NW_020640815.1:0-1000 GCF_003573695.1 Papaver somniferum
AGATGCTCTTTGTTACGTTTGATTCAGTACTGGAATTGGATATGGAGATGATCTGGAGCTGCAGTTCAGAACTTATTGCAAGAAATGACAGATTTTGAATGATAGGAACAGGAGTTGTTGTTGGTTCAGATTTGCAAGCTTGTGAAATTGGTGGTGGTCTTGATGAAGTTACAAATTGGTTGTGACGTGTGTTTGAAAGAAGGTGTGCTGCAAATGGATTTGGAGGAACATAGAAGGTTGGGTTGCTACATTGTATGATCCTACAATGTATGTGATGTAATACGTTTTCTAATTTATTTATCATTGATTCTTACAGATTTGTACTCTACCTGGAAGCAGTGCAGCAAATATGTACTCGAATTTGTAAGCATTCAGATATATAATCGGATTTGTAAGCAGTACGACAGATATGTACTCAGACAGATATGTACTCAAATTTGTAAGCAGTGTAGACACATACGTTTGGTAGTAATGGGCATTATGGACATTTCCATGTTTTAATTAATTTTTGGCCTCCGGATAAAAAAAAATTCCGATTGGACCCTACTATAAATAACTATATGGGCCTAGGACCAAACAAGAAATTTTCCTATACTAAATTAGAATCCAAGAATACAGCTAAAGAACGAAATCAGCAAACACAAACTGATTGAATGGTAGGAATGAGATTCAGCAGTAACAGACTAAGCTCCTCTTCTAGGAATTTTCAAGTGCAACTGAATCTCAACTAAATTACCACAGTCATCCTAAAATTTTATAACGAAAAGATCAATCATGTAGGAAGATGTGTAAAAAATTATGACTTTTCTTTCAAAGATAGTAGATGGTGTTAGTTGTATATTTATATCACTGCAATTTTTTGAACAAATGGGAAAGTATGAAACAAAAGTTAACACCCTTGCATTGCCAGTTCTATATACTTTCTTCTCATCTCATTGCTCTGCGATGGAGCATAAGACGATATAGGTTGTATGTGTTACATTAAGCGATCTGACTTTCT
>NW_020640816.1:0-296 GCF_003573695.1 Papaver somniferum
GTTCTTTTATTTTAATGTTTTTTTTCCGGTCTAAGCACATAAACCCCCTGCAATCGTTTTTTAAGGTTGTGAATGACAGGAATTCTATACTTTCACCCATATAACTAATCAACATGACTAAAATCCAAATCATGTTTAAACATATTTGCAATTGCAATGTCTATTCAGTGTAACCGTAGTTTCTTCAATAAATAAATAAACAAATAAATAAACAGACAAACAACACTCAAATGTATAGAAAACTGAAACAGGACAAATGAAATCAAAAGAAAACAGAATAAGTATGTTTTTCCCTA
>NW_020640816.1:496-724 GCF_003573695.1 Papaver somniferum
AACAACTATGATTCTGGTGAATTTCAGTCAAAACAAAGAAATTGTAAAACTGCAAAAATCTGGCCGTTATTTTGACACAAATAAGCTGTTAAAGAAACTAAGCAAACCTGCAACACTAAACGGCATAAATATAGCACGAGCATTGGGGCTTTTTTCATCATCGCATACTTCAGAGAAGCCCGGGGTGCAACATGCAGTTAACATAGCTTGGCATATGACCAAAGGAAA
>NW_020640816.1:735-1000 GCF_003573695.1 Papaver somniferum
TCAAGCCCGGCGAAAGGCGAAAGCTCTCAGTCGGCAACTGCGAATGTTCTTGAGAAACAAGCCTTAGATTTATCATCATAAACATTGAACAACAAATTCTATTCAACAGAACACAAATCACCATTTTCGAACTATCATAATGAACAACAAGTGTTTCATAATGCGAGGAGAAAAAAGATGGATCAGAGTACTGGCTTGGAAAACCTCCTCTGTTGAAAAAGAGATTTAAACAAAACGCACACTATAATCTTAGTCGATCAGCTGG
>NW_020640817.1:0-2525 GCF_003573695.1 Papaver somniferum
AAAAAAAAAAAAAAAAAAAATGAGACTTACTAGGTACGTAGAGGTAACTTTGTTGGGTGTGTTTGCCTCAAGATTGGCGTTGCTGGAAGCGCAACCAAGTTTTCCCCAATGACAGCAGCAAGACAAGACACCACTAAGGCAGAATATTACGACAATAAGAAGAGCTGCACCGAGAGGAAAAACAATTGCCGTATCTGTATGATGTGATGATGATGACAATATATCTTGATGCTCCATTTCTACTTATTGTTATCGCTATCTTTGCTGTTTGATCTTTTTCTAGGTTGTTGATATATATTTGGTTGCAGAGAAATAGAGGTACTGGACCAAGCACAAAAATGTAGAATATGGTTTCCGGAATGGAAGGTGAGTGGAAGTATATATTGAATCTGCGGAATGAGTACTTTCTAATTTTGTTAGTGTTTGATTATTGTTTCACAAATCTATCCGATCTCGGTTTTCCGCATTTCAGCTTCATTTATTTATTTTTAAATTTTTAATATTAATAACACAACGTGTTTTGTTAAAAATCTTTATTTTATATTAAGATTTTTAGTTATCTGTCTAAAATCGAAATCTCCATCAAGATATCAAGTCCAGCTGGATAAGGACGGTAATCGAATATTTCCGGTATCTTTATTTATTTATGTACTCCCTCTGTTCCATTTTAGATGACATTCTAGGAGTTTTCACGTAGATTAAAAAATAGAGAGAGATATAAAATTTTTCCAACTATACCCATAAAAAAAGTCTTCAAACATTAATTGCTATTAGTGTATTTTAAAATAAACTTATAATTCCAAGAAAAAGTGTTAGGGTATTATTGGTACTTTCATGTGAAAATATGAAAACTTTCAAATATTATGGAACAAGAAAATAGCCTAAAACATCATCTAAAATGGAACGGAGGGAATATATCATAGTGAACTAAGAGACATTACCAGCTTAACGACGGCTCTCTTTAGTCGAGTATTCGGATATACATATAACACCTTCCTAAGCCTGACGCTCTCTTGTTCTTATCGGGCGCGGATCATCTGTACCCATAAACCGCTTGTCCCTCTGTCCCTGCGTATCATGAGACGCCACGTATTTGATTTTTAACGGAGTAGTTTTAGTTACTTGACATTTACAGTATTTCTTAAAAAAGGAAAATCAAGAAGCATCTTCGTCTTTTCTCTAACACAAGCAAGCGGCAAGCCCGGTTTCTTATCTGCAACCTCAGATTTTGATGAAAGTCTTCAACCAGTTAATTCATTTTTACAATGATTATCTACGGAATGGAATATATGTATAAATCAACAGCGAGGAATTTATGTAAGTTAGTAAGATCAACAGAGAGATGATCTTTTTTTTCACAATAAAATCAAATCAACTTGGAAAAGTAAAAACTCTTAATCAAGTTTATCTAGAAAACTAATCTGATTCCTTTTTGGACCGACTCAGTTGATGAATCATTGTTCTTCCATGTTTAGGTTATGGTTTTAATTGCTTAAAAAATAAATCAGACCTTATAGGGAGTTTTGGTATAAATATATGGAAGCATCATTGGCAACAAAATTCTAAGAAACATTTACAGGGTTTAACGAACTTTGCAAAGAAGATTTTCTTCTTGGAATGCCGGAGAAGAGTTTGTTTGGTTTGTTTTTACGGAACTTAATGGAGTCCATGGCATAATTTAATAGAGTTGACGGCGAGCTTCTGTTAGAGTAATGGACATGTGTCATTATTTAATAGGTGGGGAAAGAAGGACAGAGTATTTTCAGGTACAGAGGATCTGCTGCTGTTCTTATCCTGATTAATTAGACCTTGCATTTAAGGGTCATTTAACCCCGGAAATCTTACCAAAGAGTCTCATGTGTGTGATCAATTTTTGTATCCTCAAAAGCCGCACAGCCCCTCCTCGATCGGTCAGTACAGAAAAGGGACAACATGAATTTCAGAGCCCCTTTTCCTTCGGGTCAGTACACAAAAAGGACAATATGAATTTGTTCCGTAAGCAACCTGGAATATTTTGACCAGTGCCTTTTCATGATAAACTCTACCTTAACTGTGAGTCTAGTTATTTGTGAGAGGATGGAAAAGTAAACTGCTAGCACTAATAATTTTGTTCCACTATTACACGTAAGTAAAATCTAAGAGCATCTCCGATACTGATGTGGCGGTATGGATCCAATGTGAAACAATAATTTTTTTCATCCCACCGGTCGATCTCATCGTCAAGCCAACCGCTGAGGTGTCTGTGACGTGACTTGATTTTTATTCGAGTTCTGGTCGAAAAATACGTAATCAAAAAATCTTCAATCCACTATCCAAAAACTCGAACATTAGCAGTTGAACAAACTTTAGTTTACAAATCTATCAGCCAAAAATTCGTTTAAGATTTCAGCTAATAAATATGAAAAAAAAAAAACTCATAGGAACTGAAAATCCGGTTTTGTAGGTTTTTGGGGTTATGAGGAATTCAAGAATAGAGACGTGATTCAGGATTGGGAAATCGATATATATTGGAGCCCGTACAAATA
>NW_020640818.1:0-5455 GCF_003573695.1 Papaver somniferum
CTCGAGTATCTTTTATGTGTGTATTTTCACTATAGACGAAAAATGTTTTGCTAATTTATACCATGAGCATGCTTAGTGAACAACATCGCGAGTACGGGAACAACTTTTTACATTCTTAGAGTCGTATAGTAAACCTCTTGGGACATGACGTAAATTCCACATATTCTCCTGATTTGTCTTTGTGAAAGCATGCTAAAACATTGAACATGAATAATATTCTGCTCTTGTCTTGTTTTGATCTTTGAACAATCTGTCGTGTCTTTATAATCACATTAAGTTTTGAATTTGTATCGTGAACATACTTGAGATATGGCAACTGCAATTACCACTTCTCTTCATGAGCAGCAGGTACTCGTATTCGTCTAGAGAGCTTCAACTGCGACTCGTCAAGAGTTAATACCAACCGAACCAGGCAAAGTTTGACCACCGAGGCGTGATTGCAACAACTTCGAACGTGAAGAATGCATGACTAGACTACCTCGGGATCAATCAGTTAGGGAGTGTTGTAGGAAAAAGACTAGCAGTTCATCTCAAAGCGACCGAGGGAGACGGATAGTTCGGGGCAGATGCAGTGATCCACAGCTGTTAGCTAAGAGTAGACAGTACAACCCGATGGCAACAGAGTTACAAGGAATAGAATATCACGGCACGACAACAACAAACACCCACCTTTGAGTCAATAATTGCTTTGAAACTTCGCATAAGAATAGGGGGAAGTATGCATACTGCTACGCGCAGTTTGTATTCTTCTGCTCAGTTCCTTCAGCAACATTGTAAAGCCCACGACAACGTTCATCTGATGCACCATTAAGTCAAAAGTTATCAACTTGCCAAACAAATGACCTACAACAGAAGTATACACCACCAGACTTGTATAAAGAAAAGGAAGTCAGTTAAATCCGTGAAGAGCGACTCGACATCAGAATTTCCCAACAAGAGTGCAACATGGAAGCGACAGTCAGCAACACCAAGAGAGCTGATCACCAAAGTTAGACACAATTGAATAGTTTCTTCGAATCATGGACCCTCCGTATCCAGTTGTATCGAATTCAACTGGTTAAGACATTGCAGACACCAACACCATCCTGAGCAAGTGCTAAAATAACTGTCCCGAAGAGAACCGCTACCATCCAGAAATTTCAACTCCAGATAAAACCGATTCAGAAGTATAAGTATACCCGAGAATTTCAAGTCAACCCAAAAAGGATAATCCTTACAAGACGAGACACTTGACTCTAAGACCATCATCTATGACAACACGATTTGAATTCGTTTACAAGATCGAGAAAAGCCAGAACCGAGTAAAGAGGAAATAAGCACGCGACATCGAGTACATTCGAAACAACCAATCGGAAAGTACAACAAAGAGCGGAACCTAAGACAGTGATATGCCTAATTGGAAGGCCAGATCCAGACAGCTCGAAGCCCAACAAGAAGCCCAAGTAGCCGTCATCAAGCAGTTTACATAGAATCAATTAGTCAAGGCCCGAAGAAAAAGTATCAAATGCAAAACAACAGAAAAAACAACAGCACAGTTGCATGGCCTGAAGGATTTTCTTAAGGATTGCTCCTCGATCAAACCTCAAGAAAAGGGACATAAATGTAGTGGCAAAATATCTAAGGAACACATGTCGAGAGATCAAGATAGAAGTAGCTTAGTTTGATACAACTTTTTTTAGGGAATAAGACCCTCTCACTGGATCTTATCCTAACTAGTCAGTCGTAAGGGCATTATTGTAACTTGATTTCTATCCCTACTCTTTATAAGGAAAAGAGAGAGATGGTTGTAGGGATCGGCCTTCTCCTCCTCCCACAACTAAGAACTCACCAAGAACTCCAACCCTTTTTAATGGAGTATGTATGTAACACCGATCTTGTAAACACTTCCGATTATATTACCACACCGTGGATGTAGGTTTTATTAATGGTCGAATCACGTAAAAACTCTTGTGTCCATGTTCATTTCGATATACTACATCTTTTCTTGGTTGAGTAGATCTTAATCCTAGATGATAGATTTGAGTGGATGTGGTTGTTAGATTTTACCAACTACATTATACAAATGAGACCATACAATAGATTTAAGTTTCTTTAGTTGTCGGTGGTCAAGTTGCTTGTTGCCGGCACAATCCTAATGAGTAAACAAAGATATTCCACACTGCAAATTAATAGAAGTTTTGATTCTGTTAAAGATAACTTTGAGCTTTCGATCTTATTTTAATTTATTATTTAATCAGCATGACCAAGACAGAATTTGAAAATGTACGGGGTCCAAGACCACATGAGTTCTTTTGTTGTTATTTTTTTCTTCTTTCCACTTCTAATCTCACTGTTTTAGCACATAGTACATGCTTAATTATTAGCCAGTTCTTGCGCTTAAAGACAGGTACGGGGTCAAGTCAAATCATGTCAAGTCAGTATCAATCGATGTATTCGAGTACTACCCACATGATGTTGCTCACCGTTTCCAAACCTATATTTTGGATATGAATTTTGATAAGTGGTGGTGGCCAATTGTTAGCTAAGGGCACAATTTTAATGAGTGAAAGAGGATTAGAGGATATTAAGTATATTATATGTTTTTGGTGTCAGCAGAAAATTCTTGTTAAAAATCTGATTCTCAATAAGCCCACTATTTAGTTTTTTATTTATAAATATATTCCCATCGGCTGCAAGCCGCATCCATAAAATGTCTCCCGGAGAATTTTGAACTTGAATCATCTTTGATGCCAAAGAACAAAATTCTGGATTAATATGCTGACCAAATTACAAGGACGGACCTAGAATCATACTTCTCCGTCCCACTATTACATGATCTATTTGGTTTAAAATCTTGTCCCACCATTAGTTGACATATCTCATTAAACAAGGAGATATTTCTAAAATTATCCTTTTGATTGATTATCGTTATCATAAGAGATATGTGTAATTTGATATTGATGTTTATATTCGTTACATAGGTATTTTAAAATGATTTTCAACAGTACAAAGTTTACGAAAATCTATGCTATAGTTTGAGAGATAAATGATTTCTAAATTTTACAAGTTATTATCCACAAGGGTATAGTTGTAAAAAATACTACAAAAACACTCATTTAATTCCTTGTCTTAAGAATTGTGAAAACTTCAACTAGGTCATCTAATAGTGAGACGGAGGGAGTATAATATTTCGTTTAAATCAGAAATATGACCTCGTTTCACGATTAATATTAACATTGTGAAACAAAAATTTATAATGAAAAGCTCTATATTTATGAAACGGATTATAAATTAACAACATCGGTTTCATTTATATTAGCAATCATATTTCTTTTTCATTTGCGTTTTGGCTTAGCCATCTTGCTACAAAGAAAAAGAAAGATTGGCCTTATTTACTTCCGCCGAAGAAAGTGTACAAAGCGAATAATATCTACCCAACACTAACTGAAGTCCATCCATGACAAAATCTCCGTTGTATAGAATTTGATCCCAGAAAGAACAATTAGGGTTCGAAGCTTCTAATCCATATCTCCATGAGGAACAAATTTTTTCTTACTACCGTATTCTAATGCATATTTGATAAGCACATAAGGGAGACACAAGTATACCCATATTTACACTAGATATAACTCGTTATTGGACTAATAATGCTACTTTAGAACCGTTAAAGCAACTGTTCATAATTTGGTTCTTAGTTTGCAACGGTTGTTCTCAATTTGTAACATTATGTATCTGTAACAGTGAGTCTGCGATGCCCATAGACGTTGCAAATTCACTGAATTATTTTTTTTTCTCTTTTTCTCTTCTTTGTAAACACACTTTGAGCCATAAGTCAATATTTTTGAGAATGTTTTCAACATGAGGAGCTAAACCTAGTTGTTGAGGCAACAAAGGAAGTTATTTTTCCAATAATTATGTGGTAATATCTATTTCTTTAATTTTTGCAATTCTTTTTATAACTATATATTTGCATTATCAAAATTGAATTAATGATTGTTGTTAAATAGTTGTGTTTTCTCTTGATGGCGCATGCTTAACTTATGGCTCTTGATCGATGTTTCATACTTGCGATTAACAACTAATATTTTAAAAATCTAATATCGCAATATTCAAGAATCAAATTGAATATACGAATTGCATGATAATTATTAATATTAAATCACATAAAAATTGATAAATAGTGGACTCTTTAGCCTCTGTATTCTTTAAACTTGATATTATCTTTTCGATTGAGTTTGATGGTTTAAAATTAAAATTAGGTCCAGAATCAAATCATAATAAATCCAAGAAACGAATCCACTCTTTATCACTTATACAAATACGTCATTAAACAAGTACATATATACATTATATGTAGGTATATTGAACATTCTAGGGATTTTGGAATGGTTAATTTGTGTTTAGAGTCTACTATCTAAATCATTGTTGGGATAACTGAAAGAATAAATGATTCAAAATTCTTGCACTTTCTTTAGTATTGTCGATATTTCTTGGAAAATGGGTTTATTTGGTTAAAAAAATTCTTGTTGTTTCTAATGAATGCTTTGATATTCAGGAGCGACCGTTTTCTTGATGTTCTTCTAAAATACTATCATCTCGATATACCAAAATTTCAATCTGATTTATCCAAGTCATGTAAGTGTCTTTATGTTTTGTTTCAAGTATCTTGCTGATTTTCGGCTATTGATGAAGAATCAGAGCCGGCCCTGCCATATAAGCGAGGTAAGCCAAGCTTGAGGCGACACACGGAAGGAGGCCACAAAAATGAGAATTTCCAAATGATAGAAAAGGGATAACTTGTAAAACTTAAATTTTCCATGAGGAAAAATGAAAGAAATAAACTTGAAAGGGGCCTCTAATAAACTTGGATTTTTGAGGGACCAAAAACAAATTAACATTTTACTATTTATAAACTGTTGTTGTTTTCTTTTTTCTTCTTATAAACTCACTGTTTTAGCAGATAGGTTTTGTTCGAACTTGGTGTTAAGATGAAGACACTTTACTATTGTAGCAAACTATCAAATTTTTTATTATAATTGACAAAATTGATACGTAAGGGCGACAAGTACCATATCTACATAATGCTATTTTAGAATCGTTAAAGCAATTGTTCATAATTTATTTTACGATAGTCGTTCTTATGTAACAGCTAATTTGAAACGTTTGTTTTCAGTTTGTAACATTTGAGGTAAGTCTGCGACGTCTATAGACGTTGCAAACTCACTTAATTATTTTATTTTCTCTTTTTATCTTATTTGTTAACACTTACGGTCAATATTTTAAGAGTGTTTTCCACGTGAGGAGCTAAACCTCATTGCTGAGGCGACAGAGGAAGTTATTTTTCCAATAATTATATGGTAATATCTATGTAGCTAATATTGACAATATTTTAGAGTCAAATTAAATGTATGAATTGCATGATAATTATTAATATTGAATCACATAAAAATTGATAAATAGTGGATCCTTTAGCCTC
>NW_020640819.1:0-504 GCF_003573695.1 Papaver somniferum
TTTAATGGGGGTTGTAGTAGTAGTGGTAAGGATGGTTCGAACTCTAAGACTTGTGAAGGTGAAGGATTTTTAGATTTATAAAAATTATATACAAAAATATTGACAAATTGGTAGAGAGGTACTGGGACTAGGATTCCGCCAAATTCATTTCTTAAGGTTCAAATAATAATTCTTTTATCAATAATAGCTCGAAAAATATATTAAATATATCGACTCTAATTTATTGCCAAGATAGATTCTCAAAATATTAGGTGTAAATGTTAAGCATGGGACATCAAATCATCTAAGCTAAGCATGACCCATCAAATCAAATCACAACTAATTAATTTAAATCATAATTTCAATTAAAATTAATGCAAAAGTCATGAAAAGAATTAAATATAATTACCCAAGTGTGAAATAAGGCTTCCTCCATCGCCCCAGTGTTGGGGTTTAGCTCCTCATATTAATCATAATCTCAAAATACATGTATAAAACTCAAAAGTTGATTAAAGGGAGTGAAAC
>NW_020640819.1:515-1000 GCF_003573695.1 Papaver somniferum
GTGTTGGGGTTTAGCTCCTCATATTAATCATAATCTCAAAATACATGTATAAAGCTCAAAAGTTGATTAAAGGGAGTAAAACAATTGAACAGAAAAATCGCAACAGAAATAACTGTTGCAAAGGCGTTGTTCAACCGTTACAAAAGGAACGATAAAAAGCTGAAGTGTCGTTGTCGCGCGTTGTAACTACGACTGTCAATAAACGACGGTTCTTGCAAGTCTGTTCTTCGTGTTCTTCATCTTCATCACGAACAGCAGCAACATCAGAGAGAATTGGTGATTCTTCCTCTGCAGCTTCCTCTCTTCTCCTCCCCACTCTCGACACCCTCTCTAGTAGACCCAAAGAGCCTATTTATACCCAACAACAGCTCCAAATCTCGCCAATAACTCCAATATAATTCTTCATTATGCGGGCAGTGAATAACAATATTTTCCGAATATTTTCTTACCAAACTTGGAATTTCTTGCGTAAACTTCCTCCCTCC
>NW_020640820.1:0-405 GCF_003573695.1 Papaver somniferum
CACTTGTGCAATGTATAGTGAAACTACCGGGGTCCTTTAATTTAGGCGGGAGTTTCTTGAGAATGAACGCCGAAGCATTCTCCCCCACACTCATGACTTCATTCCCTTTCAACCTTTTCTTCTTCACGCACAACTCCTTTAAGAACTTTGCATAGCGAGGAATTTGTCGAATAGCTTCAATGAGTGGAATATTGACTTGTACTTTCTTAAGGATGTCCCAAATATCCTTGTATTCCAACTCTTTCTTCGACTTAGCAAATCGACTAGGAAAAGGGGGTGGAGGGGTGAAAGTAGGAACCGGTTCCTTGGAAGTTTCCTTTGGTGTGGTTTCCTCTTTGTCTTCGACTAACTCTTCATGCACCTCAAAATTTGATGTGGTTCACTAACTCTTTGGTGTGGTTTCCC
>NW_020640820.1:416-1000 GCF_003573695.1 Papaver somniferum
AAACTACGTTAGACACGATAATAGAATCTAACAAAGCAAGAATAAAGCAAAAAGTAAAATAAGAACAACTAAAATCGTCCGCTGCTCCCCGGCAGCGGCGCCAAAATTTGATGCGTGTCGTAACCACAACAAATTAATTAATATTTTTCCACCTAATTAACAAGTAATATAGTGTAGTCAAGTTCGTTCCCACGAGGAGCAAGAGATTTTTAGTTGTAAAATTGTCACAAAAGGAGGGGGGGATTATTGGTTTAGATAAAAGCAAAAGAAAGTAAACAAAGCAATTAAAAGATAAAGGAAAATCAATAAAAGATACAAGACCAAGGAATCCTTCTTCGTTGAAAAACGATGATTCAAGTTATGTTTTTCATCCACATGTTATTAGTCACAGATTATCACCAACCGTAGGATAGCAGGTTCGCTTAGCTAACCCCAAAATCCCTTGTATCACTGAGTAACAGGTCCGCTTAGTTATCAGATTCTATTCAAAAGAACCACCTTGAGGTTCGCTTACAAGATGTAATTCCCCGAACGCATTAAGATTTATGAATTTAGGTTTAGTACTAGTAGTTAGACTCGGTTCG
>NW_020640821.1:0-471 GCF_003573695.1 Papaver somniferum
CAGAAGAACATCTCCACGAAAGTGATGGAGAGAGACAGTTCGGAAGAAAATAAGGAAATGGAGTTAAAGAAATTCCCTTCTCTTTGTTCTCCTCTTATAGGCGGCTGGAAAATCCAAAAAAATTTGGATGTCCCGAAATTCAAGGGGAAGTTATTGCATGAAAGGACATGTAGGGCCACCCAATCGGTACGTGCAAAATTGGCGGCGTAACGGAAGTTTCCTTCCACTTCTACCAAACGGCAGAAGATGAAAGAAAAGGGGCAAACTGTGAATACCAATATTTTGCAGAGCACGTGTCACGATCTTAGTGGCCGCATACGTGTCTAAAACTGTATAGCCTTCGCTAGACAGAGGAGCCTGAGTAGCAAGGGATACCTCCGCAGATCTGCTTTATATCATCCCAAGAGAAAGGACGTGAACGGTCAAGATAAAGGAAGAAAAAGGCTAGTCTACATAGGGTCAGCTGGCAAA
>NW_020640821.1:482-1000 GCF_003573695.1 Papaver somniferum
GTGAACGGTCAAGATAAAGGAAGAAAAAGGCTAGTCTACATAGGGTCAGCTGGCAAAGGGACAGAGGTAGATGACGCATCCAATCAGCATTAAATGCTCTGATTCTTATCTACACGCATGAGTCAAAGCACATGGAGAGAGGAAGCGTGTCAGAACCCGATTGGCGGAAGCAAGCGGTGAACGAAGGTACAACGCGCACTGAGGCTGGGTAGTTCCCAAAGGAATGTGGGTCAGCTGAGGTGGCGAGATACAACTGGAGAAGCATACGGTGGACGAAGGTACCACTGGTACGGAAGGTATATCAGCAGACGATGTACCCATAGGCATCAAAGATATACCAGGAGCAGAAGGGGCTATAAATACCAAGCTTCACCAACAAATTAAGGGCATTCAATATCTAGGAGAGAAGATCTAGTCTTAAGCTTATACCTCTTTAATGTTTAGAACTTAAGTAGTTACTTCAACTTGAGTTCTCTCTATTACTTTGGGAAGCATTTAAGATCTTTGTAACCACCACA
>NW_020640822.1:0-443 GCF_003573695.1 Papaver somniferum
AATCCGAACCCTTATCTTGTATGGCCAGTCCTTTTCCTTTACTAGGAATTTAAAACAGCCGTTTTCAGTTCCTCAGCATATATGCAAACGAAGGAATATAGTAACTCGCTGACAGGGGATTCGCGAGTGTTTCGACAAACTTACCTCCCGTTCCAGACGGGGGATGAACCGTTGTCGTCGACTCGGGACACAACTCATATGTTGTGTACGAACCCGAGGGGCCGAGGTGATATCGTAATCACCGTCCTTCTCTGCTAACAGTTTAATATTTAATCTACCCTTCCGTAGGGTTTAAAAAAAATTAATGTCCAAATGTCCAAAGTCCAAAAGAAAGGTCCAAAAAATAAAGTGCAAAAGGAAAAAGAAAAATACAAAATAAAAAGAATTCCTAATACAATCTAATAAAATAACAGTCTCTTTTTTTTCTCTCTTTTTCTATAAAA
>NW_020640822.1:528-1000 GCF_003573695.1 Papaver somniferum
AAAAAAAAAAAAAATTCTTCTTCTTTAGCTCCTTTCGCTTTGCCTTTTACTTCAAGTCTTTAAATATTCGCCAAAAGCTTTGGCAAAAATTTATTTCGCTCCAAATTCCCAAAATCTGAAAGGAAAAGACAAAAATCCAAAAACATAAAGAAGAACAAAAAAAACTAAAAAATAATAAATCTAAAAACTCTATCCTAAAGACAAGCCCGCGTCGGTGGCGCCAAAAATTGATGATATTTTCAATGATGTGTAGTAAAGAGTTCGTTGAGGCTTGTGAAGGCAATGAATTCTAGACTTAATAGAACTTAAAAATATAGAAAACTTAACTCAAAATTGATTTCAAGCGATTGGAAAATAACCAAGACACTAGAATCCACTATTACACATGAATGATGTCAAATATTTCATAACTCTAATTATCCTTTTAATCCTTTATTTCTTAATCCACAAATAATCAAACATATTCTCAAAA
>NW_020640823.1:0-169 GCF_003573695.1 Papaver somniferum
AGTCTGGCGCCGACTAAGGGGACGTCTAAGTTTTCCGGACACCTTGATTGCATGTACCGGCAGAGACGATCCAAAAGCTCCTAAAAACACTTTGCGTGTTAGTTGATGCTAGGGGATGAACTCTGCTCGACAAAAGTCTGTTTATAATCGTTTGGTTTAAGTTCTGCTG
>NW_020640823.1:369-621 GCF_003573695.1 Papaver somniferum
AAGGCCAAAGCCCATTTGCACTTCAAAAGACCAAACTGAGCCCAATCTCAGTTCCTTTTATTGTTATCAAACCCAATAGTACTCAAAGCCCAATTTAAGCCAAAAAGGCTTCATAGCCCAATAGCAATTTAGAAACCCAATTAGCTAAAACACTTCCAAAACACACCCGATCTCTGTGGATCGACCCGTACTTGCACGAGCTACAACCGACGACCGTGCACTTGCGGTATTACTGTAGGCCTCCGTTTTTAT
>NW_020640823.1:695-880 GCF_003573695.1 Papaver somniferum
TTTTATACATATCTCCGGGCCCACCAAGTTTTTGGCCGGGGATAATTTTTATACACCTTTTCAAAGCCTACCAAGTTGTTAGCAAACATTTTCAGCTGGGTTGAAACTGAACAGTCGACTAGTCTTGTCTCTAGCCGAGTCTGTTTTCAGGTCTCAACTTTCGTTTTCGTAGCATCTTTCGTACT
>NW_020640823.1:891-1000 GCF_003573695.1 Papaver somniferum
TCCTCTGCTGGGACGCCACCAAGGAAAAGATCCAAAACCCAACTGGTTTTTTGCAACAATATCAGAGCAGCTGGGCTGTGCTAAAAAGGTAAGCCTAAACCCATTCATT
>NW_020640824.1:0-220 GCF_003573695.1 Papaver somniferum
TTTCTTCATTGGAGCTTCAATTCACGGGTAAATCTCAACATCTTCGTATTTGGGGGTTGAAAAGGGATCTAAGCATCATTTTGAGCTTCTGCGGTTGAGCTGAAATGGAGACATCAAGGATTGATTGAAGCAACGATGACGAGAATGGATCTGTGGTGTTTGGGGGTTGAATTTCAAGCCAATTGCTTCAATTCTCTCAACAACAACGATTGAATTTGGG
>NW_020640824.1:231-438 GCF_003573695.1 Papaver somniferum
GATGCATAACCTGATAAGCATCCGTAAATATGGATGCATACTGCATTATGCATCAATTTTTTATATGTACGGCTAAAATCAACCAAAACAATGGCTACATAACTTGTTATAGATGCATAACTTTGTTATGCAGATACATAACTTGTTATGCAGTCGAAAAAATGGTTGCATAATTCGTTATGCGTCTGCAGAATGTGTTATGCATCG
>NW_020640824.1:449-696 GCF_003573695.1 Papaver somniferum
CGTTGTTCGATGATTTGACTTAGGGTTTCTTCCATTGATTCATGGCTATATACGAGAAGTTTAAGCAACAGATTTTGGGGATTTTTGAAGTTAACTGAAACGGGTTATATATGGAGTTGTTGGATAAATGAAATGGATCTGTTGGGGTTCAGTGTGGTGCTCGATTGAGAGAGAAATTATGAAGGTAATGGTGGTGTTTGCAGGTCAAATTGGTGTTGATTTCCGTCGAGTGTTCTCTGGATATAGA
>NW_020640824.1:707-939 GCF_003573695.1 Papaver somniferum
TTCCGATTTTTTCGTTAAAAACAAAAATTTGATATTCTTGTTTATACTCGTTGCATAGCTCTTTTAAAAAGATTTCCAACGATATAAAATTTGTAAAATTCTAAGGCGCGGATTTTTAGATATGTTATGTCCAAGTTGCGCTGCCAATTATACCCCTGAAAAAGATAATATGCATAACGAGTTATGCCTGAAAAGATAGTATGCATAACCAGTTATGTATTGATTCATATAA
>NW_020640825.1:0-395 GCF_003573695.1 Papaver somniferum
TAAACATCTTATTACTCAGTTTTGTGAATTATTCTCCACTGAATTCCACAATTAGTAATAAATAATCAACAACCGGGCGTCTGAGCTACCTCTAAGTAAGTCCCGATTCAAATGGTGAAAGTATATTCAACGACGATACACTAACAGTCACCGCACGAACGAGTATTTCAAAATACAACGAAACGATGAACCTATGCAAAATAAGAAAATAATAAATAATTAAAAATATTGACCAGGGTGCTGGGAGCACGGAAACACGACCAACCGACCGTGCCGTAGTCAATCCCACGCCAGTTTTATATTTTTAATGCATTTTTATTATTTTCCATGATTTGATGAAAATTCTCTCATTTTATCAAATCTCCTTCATCTCGAGGAAACTCCTCGGTTTCATG
>NW_020640825.1:595-880 GCF_003573695.1 Papaver somniferum
CTCACGGAAGCCGGTCCCATCAATTTTCACAATTTTGACCTAATTTGCACAATTGCTCGTATTAGGTCCAAAACTCTTCCAAACACTTTGGATTTTCATGAAGTGATTGTCAGGCGGTCACGTGACAACCCAGATCTGGTTCCACGACTCCATGGTCGGTCCCTCGCCTCGTCATAATTAATTAGGTTTTCTCACCTAAGGCTCAGACGAGCATTTTTGAATAAATGATTAAGCCAACATTTAATCATTCTTCCACCAACAAATCGTCAACTCTTCAGGAGTTCT
>NW_020640826.1:0-229 GCF_003573695.1 Papaver somniferum
ATTCAGGTTTGGGGGTATTTGATGAGTGCTAAAAAGTGCATATTTCTGTATCTTTTTGTTGGCAATTAACTCATCTTTTGTGCTCTAATTCTCCATTTTATCCCATATTTTGTATTTTCATTGTTTTCAAGAATAAATACTTTTCTTAATTAATTTTGTATTTTTAGGTTCTAAATAAAGTTTGGATGGAATTACGGAGCGAAAAGAGCAGAAAAGTGGTGGAAGCCGA
>NW_020640826.1:287-580 GCF_003573695.1 Papaver somniferum
TTGGCAATTAACTCATCTTTTGTGCTCTAATTCTCCATTTTATCCCATATTCTGTATTTTCATTGTTTTCAAGAATAAATACTTTTCTTAATTAATTTTGTATTTTTAGGTTCTAAATAAAGTTTGGATGGAATTACGGAGCCGAAAAGAGCAGAAAAATGGTGGAAGACGATAGGAATCACGCAAGGAAGCCGCGAGGAATGTTGTGCACAAGACCAAAAGGCTAGAAATGGGCTTAACAAGGAAGAATTGTTCTTAAAGAAGATATGGTCTTGGCATACCCAAGGCCCAAA
>NW_020640826.1:780-1000 GCF_003573695.1 Papaver somniferum
ACCACCCCAACCACTAAAACCCATCATCACCTTATTTCTCTAGCCATCTATTTCATCGATTTCTCACCTCACCTCTCCCTGAAACCCTAGGTGAGAAATTGATGAAATAGGTGAGTCTATGACGTAATTGGAAGGCATGGAGAGGAGCAGGAAGAGCAGAAGAAGAGTGGGTCGAAGATATGGAGCAATTGTCCCATCTAATTAGGTGAGAAATCAGAAA
>NW_020640827.1:0-359 GCF_003573695.1 Papaver somniferum
AATGAACTCTGGTTTATATAGGTTTTATGAGGACTTAATTCCAGAAATGAACTCTGGTTTATATAGGTTTTATGAGGGGGTTATTTTGTTTTTGGTACTCAGGTTTTGTCCAGTTTTTGAGTTTGGTCTAACATTTGTCCAGCTTGGCGTTTGGTACTTGGAAAAAACGTTGACCAACGTTGACTGTTCATGACCAAATTTTTATTAATTCAGTAAAATAAAAATACTTTAGAAATACTGATTTTACAAGTATACCCTTGGACGGCTCTAGGATCCAACGGTATTACCAAAAGATCTAGGATCCAATGATGAGTGCCAAATATTGTATATATTTATCCCTTTTTGTTGGCATTTTAACT
>NW_020640827.1:370-511 GCF_003573695.1 Papaver somniferum
ATTACCAAAAGATCTAGGATCCAATGATGAGTGCCAAATATTGTATATATTTATCCCTTTTTGTTGGCATTTTAACTCATCTTTTATGCATTAATTCTACATTTTATCCCATATTCTGTATTTTCATTGTTTTCAAGAATA
>NW_020640827.1:711-1000 GCF_003573695.1 Papaver somniferum
TTGTTAATTTCAATTATGTTCATGTTAGTTGTGTTAGTCTCCTGTTAGTTCAATTCTGTTAAGGTTCTGTTAGATTCTAGAATATCCTGTTAATGTTTCTGTTGAATGTGCAATGTCATGTCAGTTAAATGTTCACTGTCATGTCAGTTAAATGTTCACTGTCATGTAATGTTATGTTCCTGTGAATGCTAGGCTAGATACATTTGAAGCTTTGATGTGATTGTGCAATGGAAGAAATCAGTGCTTATAGCAAGCTGATTTTCTTGCCATTCCTTGTGTATGCTTAGAT
>NW_020640828.1:0-134 GCF_003573695.1 Papaver somniferum
TTTAATGTGGGTAGTTGAGGGGTCTGCTCGTGTCAGACAAGTGTCTTCTGCCCCTGTCAGTCCGTGTCAGCTAACTTTCTCTCCACCGTTGATCTTGGCTTCTCTTTTGGGGATGAGATAAAGTAACTCCTCGG
>NW_020640828.1:218-506 GCF_003573695.1 Papaver somniferum
TTTATATACACGTGTCTGATAGTGAGATATATGTGTACACAATTTTCCCCTTTTCTTCGGGCTTGAATGACTAATGGGTGCCTTGAAGAAAAACTATCGTCGCATATTCTTCTCACTCCTAATAACTTCTCCTAGATACTTGGGAACGTCTTTTATTCGTGCATTATCTGCTTATGTAACGGGCACGTTTTCCCATTCCTCCCTTAATTTCCTTCTCTTTCTTTCGGGTATTTTAAGGATAGAAAGAAAATTTAATTTCATTCTTCCTAAACACTCTCTCAGTTTTCA
>NW_020640828.1:706-834 GCF_003573695.1 Papaver somniferum
GGGTTAGAGTTTTATTAAAAGCGATCCTTAGTATAAAAACTACGAAAATTGTAAATCCGATGGATTAGAACAATAACCCGCTTAGAACAATAACTCTTATCGAAGACCAAAGGTGGGTTTTCGAACAT
>NW_020640828.1:845-1000 GCF_003573695.1 Papaver somniferum
CCGATGGATTAGAACAATAACCCGCTTAGAACAATAACTCTTATCGAAGACCAAAGGTGGGTTTTTGAACATAATACAGTTGACGAATGATCTATACGGTCCGAGCTGATAAAATCAGAGCAATCATATGCCAAATTAAAATGAAATCACAGGAC
>NW_020640829.1:0-4012 GCF_003573695.1 Papaver somniferum
TAGCCGTCATCAAGCAGTTTACATAGAATCAATTAGTCAAGGCCCGAAGAAAAAGTATCAAATGCAAAACAACAGAAAAAACAACAGCACAGTTGCATGGCCTGAAGGATTTTCTTAAGGATTGCTCCTCGATCAAACCTCAAGAAAAGGGACATAAATGTAGTGGCAAAATATCTAAGGAACACATGTCGAGAGATCAAGATAGAAGTAGCTTAGTTTGATACAACTTTTTTTAGGGAATAAGACCCTCTCACTGGATCTTATCCTAACTAGTCAGTCGTAAGGGCATTATTGTAACTTGATTTCTATCCCTACTCTTTATAAGGAAAAGAGAGAGATGGTTGTAGGGATCGGCCTTCTCCTCCTCCCACAACTAAGAACTCACCAAGAACTCTAACCCTTTTTAATGGAGTATGTATGTAACACCGATCTTGTAAACACTTCCGATTATATTGCCACACCGTGGATGTAGGTTTTATTAATGGTCGAATCACGTAAAAACTCTTGTGTCCATGTTCATTTCGATATACTACATCTTTTCTTGGTTGAGTAGATCTTAATCCTAGATGATAGATTTGAGTGGATGTGGTTGTTAGATTTTACCAACTACATTATACAAATGAGACCATACAATAGATTTAAGTTTCTTTAGTTGTCGGTGGTCAAGTTGCTTGTTGCCGGCACAATCCTAATGAGTAAACAAAGATATTCCACACTGCAAATTAATAGAAGTTTTGATTCTGTTAAAGATAACTTTGAGCTTTCGATCTTATTTTAATTTATTATTTAATCAGCATGACCAAGACAGAATTTGAAAATGTACGGGGTCCAAGACCACATGAGTTCTTTTGTTGTTATTTTTTTCTTCTTTCCACTTCTAATCTCACTGTTTTAGCACATAGTACATGCTTAATTATTAGCCAGTTCTTGCGCTTAAAGACAGGTACGGGGTCAAGTCAAATCATGTCAAGTCAGTATCAATCGATGTATTCGAGTACTACCCACATGATGTTGCTCACCGTTTCCAAACCTATATTTTGGATATGAATTTTGATAAGTGGTGGTGGCCAATTGTTAGCTAAGGGCACAATTTTAATGAGTGAAAGAGGATTAGAGGATATTAAGTATATTATATGTTTTTGGTGTCAGCAGAAAATTCTTGTTAAAAATCTGATTCTCAATAAGCCCACTATTTAGTTTTTTATTTATAAATATATTCCCATCGGCTGCAAGCCGCATCCATAAAATGTCTCCCGGAGAATTTTGAACTTGAATCATCTTTGATGCCAAAGAACAAAATTCTGGATTAATATGCTGACCAAATTACAAGGACGGACCTAGAATCATACTTCTCCGTCCCACTATTACATGATCTATTTGGTTTAAAATCTTGTCCCACCATTAGTTGACATATCTCATTAAACAAGGAGATATTTCTAAAATTATCCTTTTGATTGATTATCGTTATCATAAGAGATATGTGTAATTTGATATTGATGTTTATATTCGTTACATAGGTATTTTAAAATGATTTTCAACAGTACAAAGTTTACGAAAATCTATGCTATAGTTTGAGAGATAAATGATTTCTAAATTTTACAAGTTATTATCCACAAGGGTATAGTTGTAAAAAATACTACAAAAACACTCATTTAATTCCTTGTCTTAAGAATTGTGAAAACTTCAACTAGGTCATCTAATAGTGAGACGGAGGGAGTATAATATTTCGTTTAAATCAGAAATATGACCTCGTTTCACGATTAATATTAACATTGTGAAACAAAAATTTATAATGAAAAGCTCTATATTTATGAAACGGATTATAAATTAACAACATCGGTTTCATTTATATTAGCAATCATATTTCTTTTTCATTTGCGTTTTGGCTTAGCCATCTTGCTACAAAGAAAAAGAAAGATTGGCCTTATTTACTTCCGCCGAAGAAAGTGTACAAAGCGAATAATATCTACCCAACACTAACTGAAGTCCATCCATGACAAAATCTCCGTTGTATAGAATTTGATCCCAGAAAGAACAATTAGGGTTCGAAGCTTCTAATCCATATCTCCATGAGGAACAAATTTTTTCTTACTACCGTATTCTAATGCATATTTGATAAGCACATAAGGGAGACACAAGTATACCCATATTTACACTAGATATAACTCGTTATTGGACTAATAATGCTACTTTAGAACCGTTAAAGCAACTGTTCATAATTTGGTTCTTAGTTTGCAACGGTTGTTCTCAATTTGTAACATTATGTATCTGTAACAGTGAGTCTGCGATGCCCATAGACGTTGCAAATTCACTGAATTATTTTTTTTTCTCTTTTTCTCTTCTTTGTAAACACACTTTGAGCCATAAGTCAATATTTTTGAGAATGTTTTCAACATGAGGAGCTAAACCTAGTTGTTGAGGCAACAAAGGAAGTTATTTTTCCAATAATTATGTGGTAATATCTATTTCTTTAATTTTTGCAATTCTTTTTATAACTATATATTTGCATTATCAAAATTGAATTAATGATTGTTGTTAAATAGTTGTGTTTTCTCTTGATGGCGCATGCTTAACTTATGGCTCTTGATCGATGTTTCATACTTGCGATTAACAACTAATATTTTAAAAATCTAATATCGCAATATTCAAGAATCAAATTGAATATACGAATTGCATGATAATTATTAATATTAAATCACATAAAAATTGATAAATAGTGGACTCTTTAGCCTCTGTATTCTTTAAACTTGATATTATCTTTTCGATTGAGTTTGATGGTTTAAAATTAAAATTAGGTCCAGAATCAAATCATAATAAATCCAAGAAACGAATCCACTCTTTATCACTTATACAAATACGTCATTAAACAAGTACATATATACATTATATGTAGGTATATTGAACATTCTAGGGATTTTGGAATGGTTAATTTGTGTTTAGAGTCTACTATCTAAATCATTGTTGGGATAACTGAAAGAATAAATGATTCAAAATTCTTGCACTTTCTTTAGTATTGTCGATATTTCTTGGAAAATGGGTTTATTTGGTTAAAAAAATTCTTGTTGTTTCTAATGAATGCTTTGATATTCAGGAGCGACCGTTTTCTTGATGTTCTTCTAAAATACTATCATCTCGATATACCAAAATTTCAATCTGATTTATCCAAGTCATGTAAGTGTCTTTATGTTTTGTTTCAAGTATCTTGCTGATTTTCGGCTATTGATGAAGAATCAGAGCCGGCCCTGCCATATAAGCGAGGTAAGCCAAGCTTGAGGCGACACACGGAAGGAGGCCACAAAAATGAGAATTTCCAAATGATAGAAAAGGGATAACTTGTAAAACTTAAATTTTCCATGAGGAAAAATGAAAGAAATAAACTTGAAAGGGGCCTCTAATAAACTTGGATTTTTGAGGGACCAAAAACAAATTAACATTTTACTATTTATAAACTGTTGTTGTTTTCTTTTTTCTTCTTATAAACTCACTGTTTTAGCAGATAGGTTTTGTTCGAACTTGGTGTTAAGATGAAGACACTTTACTATTGTAGCAAACTATCAAATTTTTTATTATAATTGACAAAATTGATACGTAAGGGCGACAAGTACCATATCTACATAATGCTATTTTAGAATCGTTAAAGCAATTGTTCATAATTTATTTTACGATAGTCGTTCTTATGTAACAGCTAATTTGAAACGTTTGTTTTCAGTTTGTAACATTTGAGGTAAGTCTGCGACGTCTATAGACGTTGCAAACTCACTTAATTATTTTATTTTCTCTTTTTATCTTATTTGTTAACACTTACGGTCAATATTTTAAGAGTGTTTTCCACGTGAGGAGCTAAACCTCATTGCTGAGGCGACAGAGGAAGTTATTTTTCCAATAATTATATGGTAATATCTATGTAGCTAATATTGACAATATTTTAGAGTCAAATTAAATGTATGAATTGCATGATAATTATTAATATTGAATCACATAAAAATTGATAAATAGTGGATCCTTTAGCCTC
>NW_020640830.1:0-602 GCF_003573695.1 Papaver somniferum
AGGAAGCGGCCCACTTCCTCATTCAGATAGGTGAGTTTCCATAAAGAGTGTTACTGCTACACCCCACTTCAATCTTAAATTGAAATTGTAGAACTCATTAAGAATTCTTAAAAGTCATCCTTCACATGCAGTCACACTATCACGTCTACACCATAGGGAAGGGACAGAGAATAAAATTCTCTGATAGTGTTTACCTTTACCCACTACAAATTAGTTGTCTCATTCGAAACCTTGATCTTGGGATTCCAGTCAGCAAGGTTGAGTATCCTTCATGGCAAGTTTAATTTATGAGCTTAAGCCCCTTCCCCCTCGATGCATTTCTAACTATCTCTTGGGATAAACCTTTCGTCAAAGGTTGCGCGATATTCTCCTTGGACTTTATCCAATCAATGGAAATAACGCCGATTGAGATTAGTTATTTTCAGCTTTAGCTATTATAGCTTGGCTAACACAATGTATAGATATAGCTGGAAAAGACCTATGCCAGAGAGGAATGTCTTCTAAAAAGCATCTTAGGCACTCGGCCCCTCTCGTGCTTTATCTAAATCAATACTCTTAGATTCCATAATGAATTGAGCAATATATGTTTGTTTGTAAATCTT
>NW_020640830.1:611-1000 GCF_003573695.1 Papaver somniferum
ACTCGGCCCCCTCTCGTGCTTTATCTAACTCAATACTCTCAGATTCCATAATGAATTGAGCAATATATGTTTGTTTGTAAATCTTCCAAAAACAAACCCTCATGCTAGAGTGAAACATATCCACTCGTAGACTTAGACTCCTCTAAGTCAACTATCCAGTTTACATCACAAAGTCCCTCAAGGACAGCAAGATACCTTTCATAAATCAAATAAAAGGTAGTAGAGTATTTTAGGTACCATAATACTCTACTCAGTGCATCTGAATGCTATTGCTCTGGACTACAATTATATTTACTTAACTTACTTACAATATAGGCAATGTCTGGACTCTTACAGTTCATTAAATTCATCAGACATCCTATAAATCTTGAGTATTAAAGTTAAGATAC
>NW_020640831.1:0-255 GCF_003573695.1 Papaver somniferum
TTCTAGAGAATCAACTAGACAGTCAGACTCAATCTAGAATAAAGTATATCAAAGAGTTTAATATCTCTAGCTCTTAATTCAATCCGCAATCAGCAAATAGAAATCTGCGAGCCCGATTGAATATAAGAGGAAGTACTTGAACGACACCAAAGACCAATGTTCAAGTGTCAATCAATGTAAATCAACAACCCAAGGTTGGATATTCTAATTGATTAATCTTAACGCACAACCTATGATATTTCAATTATATAACAA
>NW_020640831.1:266-637 GCF_003573695.1 Papaver somniferum
TATAATGCGGAAAAGAAATAACACAGACACCAGAATTTTGTTAACGAGGAAACCGCAAATGCAGAAAAACCCCGGGACCTAGTCCAGATTGAACACCACACTGTATTAAGCCGCTACAGACACTAGCCTACTACCAATTAACTTCAGACTGGACTGTAGTTGAACCCTAATAAACCTCACACTGATTCAAGGTACAGTTGCGCTCCTTACGTCTCTGATCCCAGCAGGATACTACGCACTTTATTCCCTTAGTTGATCTCATCACAACAATACTATGGTGATATGTATCACTCCCCCTTAGTAAATACTTCATCTAAATATGAAAACCACTCCCCCTTACATAATGATCCGTAAACCATATGTATTTGTAG
>NW_020640831.1:648-1000 GCF_003573695.1 Papaver somniferum
TCAACATGCAAACCACTCCCCCTTACATAATGATCCGTAAACCATATGTATTTGTAGTATCACAATACACATTAATTCTCCCCCTTTTTGTCAATATAAATTGGCAAAGGTACGAAAACTAGTGGGATCCTCATGAAATTTTCACAGAGATAGTTTTCATGACCAAAAGAGAATACCATATCAACGTATTTAGATGCCATCATAAAGCCGAAGCTAAATGCATTCATCAAGGAGTTTATAAAGATACAAGATAACCCCTAATATTCCACAGCCGCATGATGAGTGCTAAAAGGTGCATATTTCTATATATTTTTCTTGGCATTTAACTCATCTTTTGTGCATTAATTCTACA
>NW_020640832.1:0-493 GCF_003573695.1 Papaver somniferum
TGAATCGAGGCGAGGGAAGCTCAGTGGAGCTTTGATACCCAAAACCTCACCGATCCAATGCGGCGCAGTCACGCATTCAACTCGCAGAAACCGTCAAGAACTTCGAGGTGTGCTTAAAAGAGTAACCAATATTTTTCGAATGATTGTCCTGTTAAGCTCGATACCCTATAGGTCTCTTTCTAGTCCAAATTTGAGGCTTAGGTTCGCTTTAGATTTCGTTTTCCTAAGGCGGGCAAGAAGGGAACGGTGATGAAATCCGAACCCTTATCTTGTTTTGGCCAGGCCTTGCCCTTTTATTAGGAATATAAAAACATTCTGGTTCGTCCTCAAACAATTATCACCTTAAGGAATACAGTAACTCGCTTGCAGGGGATTCGCGAGTGTTTCGATTGGACTTACCTCCCGTACCAGACGGACGATGAACCGTTGAAGTCGACTCGGGCCACTGACTCCGTTGTCAGTGTGCGAACCCGAGGGGCCGAGAGGATATCGT
>NW_020640832.1:504-1000 GCF_003573695.1 Papaver somniferum
CGGGCCACTGACTCCGTTGTCAGTGTGCGAACCCGAGGGGCCGAGACGATATCGTAATCGTCGTCCTTCCCTGCAAACAGTTTGTATTTAAACTACCCTTCCGTAGGGTATAAAATAAAAATAAAAATGTCCAAAGTTTAAAGTCCACAGTCCACAAAAATAAAGTGCAAAAACAAAAAGTAAATTACAAAATACTTCCTCATACAATTCTAAAAAATAATAATAATAAAACTAAATCCTAAAAAAAAAAATTCTTCTTTTTTTGTCTTCTCTTTACGCTTTCAGCTTTTTTTCTTTTCTTTTCCATCCTTAGTGTTCACTTCAAACCTGTAAATCAAAGACAAAAAGAAACGTAAAAAGGAACAAATAAAAATAAACAAAAAATAAATAAATAAATAATAAATCTAAGAAAAATGCTACCTAAACACAAATCCGCGTCGGCGGCGCCAAAAATTTGATGGTTTTTCAAATGATGTTGTAGTTGTGGTAAAAACTG
>NW_020640833.1:0-471 GCF_003573695.1 Papaver somniferum
ATATTCTTGTTTTTATTACCTTTGCCATCCTCTGCTTCTTTATTATTTTCTGCTACTGCTTTCTTGGTAGTGGTATGTTCATCATTTTTATTCTGAGCTAGCATTAGTTTCGCAACACCTCTTCTTCTTTTCTTTCGATTGCATCCACCATCAACCTCTCACTTCTCTGTGTATATTTGATTTTGTGCCGCCAATTTTCCTTCTTGTTTGCTCTTCCTTCGCAAGATTCTATCTCAGTTTCGTAACACCTCTTTCCTTCAACCCAATCTCCCTTTATGATTCCTACACCACTGGGGTGAGGGAATTTGATGCACTGGTGGAAAGTTGAAGCTACACCTAGAATCCCATGTAGCCAAGGTCGACCAATTAACGCATTGTAGGGTGATTCTACATCAACGACACAGAATAAGATTTCGGAAGATATTTCGTTCAATGGAATTGGCATAGTAACCTCCCCTTTAGGCTTGTTAG
>NW_020640833.1:510-1000 GCF_003573695.1 Papaver somniferum
CCTTCAATGGAATTCGCATAGTAACCTCCCCTTTAGGCTTGTTAGAAGTACCATTAAAACCATATATCTTATATGTTGATGGTATAAGATCATCATCTCTTCCTCCCATAGTTTTATAAGTATGATAAAATAAGATGTTCACATAGCTTCCAGTATCGATTATAATTCTATTAATTGCCCATGAATCTTCAGCTTCATCATCCTCCTCTTCTTTCGGTTTTGGATAAATTTCTAATTTTACTACCAATGGATTGTCATGCACCTCTTCTCCTTAGGGAATTTATTCTGCGGTAAAAGAAATGATTTGTTTCTACCATTCCTCTAGTGGCGAGATTTTTGCAATATTCATAATTTCTCTTCCATCGTTATCTCTTGCGAACACTCTACTCAAAACATTGTCATGAAAATTTTCAATTGTCTTATATGAATGTACGATAGAGTGACATAATAGATTTTTTTTCTTTTGCACCAACTTCTATGAAGAATGTTT
>NW_020640834.1:0-566 GCF_003573695.1 Papaver somniferum
AGTGAAACAATACAGAGAACGACTAAACAGGCTTTAAACCATGTTTCATGGCAGCCTCCCAAACCAAATCAATTCTATCAACATCAATAGCTCCAACTTCGTGATGCGTCCATCCTTCTAGACTATGAACCACTCCACCTGCATGACATGCATGTACGATTCCTCTCCTCATTGTGTACTGCAACCTCATATGATATATTCAGATTGTTAACAAAATGTCTTGATGTGTATTTTGACATAGTTTTAAAGAAAAAAAAAATCCGTGCGAAACGTACCTCGCATGTTCCTAAACCCTCCACATCCTCTGGTAGTTTCATAGCTGCTAAAGCACTGTAGGTACAGTTTCTCCGTACGGCAAAGATTGGTGGCACAACAAATTGATGGAAATGAGTTCCAGGTGGTGCCCATCTTTGTTCTCTCGGGGTAATCCATTTACCAACTATCCATGTCTGCCCATGCCAATTTCACTCAACTTTTTATGAACCCATAAAACATTTAACCTAAATCTTAATTTCTTTGCTACTCAAATTTCACTATTTGGATAAAATGCTAAACGAATTTTACCA
>NW_020640834.1:577-1000 GCF_003573695.1 Papaver somniferum
TTTCTTTGCTACTCAAATTTCACTATTTGGAAAAAATGCTAAACGAAGTTTACCATACCTTACAATTTTGGGCTGCTTGATACTTGGTGACTTGTACCAAATAACCCTGCAATTCCTTGTCTGCTTCTCTTTGAATGCTTTCAAATCTTTCTTTAGACAGAGTTAACATCTGAAATCATATACATCACAACAAAAAAAAAAGAAAAATTTGTAAGAAGCTCATGAGAATAGGGAGACTTTAGTAATGCATCAAGTGACTGGCAAAGGCTACTTAGTAATGCACTTTGGCGGACCTTCTTATAACTGGAGTGAATGCGTGCCATCAGAATACAAAGGCAGCAATGGAAAGTTGTGTCAGAACTACCAAAACACTACTATGAGATAACATTGGGCTTACCAAGACACGAATTCTTTTTCGACAAA
>NW_020640835.1:0-628 GCF_003573695.1 Papaver somniferum
GATAGCAACGCTTGCGAGTTTGACCGAGCAACGCTCTAACAATCTCCCTATTTGTCAATTTTAGTGATAAAACTGTCAATACATATGGATTACAAAATAAATAAACTTTGTAGCTTCTCATCCAAATGCTTGATCTCCTTCGTTCTTCAACATTACTAGAAATCTTCGTCATTTCCAAGTATTCCAGTGATTTTGAACGTGTTCAACTCAGCATCATAGTTGTTGAAGATCCGTAGCCATAATAATGAGAAAACAGTTGCTCTCAATCATTGTTATGCAATGTCATAGTATTATTACACAACATCAAATTCCAATTGTATCACAACTTTGACAACAATACTATGGTGATATGTATCACTCCCCCTTAGTCAATACTTCTTCTCACAATGAAAACCACTCCCCCTTACATAATGACCCGTAAACCATATGTATTTGTAGTGTGAATTACACATTAATTTTACCCCTTTTTGTCAATATAAATTGGCAAAGGTACGAAAACTAATGTGATCCTAATGAAATTTTCATAGAGATACTTCATGACCAAAAGAGAACATATCAACTTTTTTTCGATGATTTCACATAGTCGAAACTTAGGTATTCATCAAGGAGTTTACAAAGATACAGGAAA
>NW_020640835.1:639-1000 GCF_003573695.1 Papaver somniferum
CCCATAAAATATCATTCCCGGAAAAACAACAAGATCGACCTTACTTTTAAAAGAAAAGAAGGATTTCTTTGGACATTAAAAAATTACATGAAACATGAATTTGTATCCAGAAAACTCAATTAAATTAACCACAAGAGAACCCATGATTAATTTAATCGAAAATGCTCAACATATGAGAACTTACGGAGCCGCACAGTACTTTAACATAGAAGTGGATCAGGGAAATACCAATACTGCGGAATATTCAAAGATTCATTCTATTTTCATCAATATTTGCATAAAACATATAATAGACTTAATCTTTGCAATTAAAAGTTCATCCTATCTTCCATCAATATTTGGATAATGACATAATAGGCTT
>NW_020640836.1:0-440 GCF_003573695.1 Papaver somniferum
GTATATAATTTTATTAAATATTTAAATTTAATCTTCACAAGTCCGAGAGTTTGAACCGCATTACTACAACAACAATCAAAACAATATCATTTTGGCGCCGCCGACGCGGACTTGTCTTTAGGATAGATTTTTAGATTTTTTTATTTTTTTTATTTTTTTTTGTTCTTCTTTACGTTTTTGGGTTTTTGTCTTTTCCTTTCAGATTTTGGGAATTTGGAGCGAAAGAAATTTTTGCCAAAGCTTTTGGCGAATATTTAAAGACTTGAAGTAAAAGACAAAGCGAAAGGAGCTAAAGAAGAAGAATTTTTTTTTTTATTTTATAGAAAAAGAGAAGAAAAAAAAAGAGAGTGGTATTTTATTAGATTGTATTAGGAATTCTTTTTATTTTGTATTTTTCTTTTTCTTTTTGCACTTTATTTTTTGGACCTTTCTTTTGGACT
>NW_020640836.1:451-925 GCF_003573695.1 Papaver somniferum
AGAGTGTTATTTTATTAGATTGTATTAGGAATTCTTTTTATTTTGTATTTTTCTTTTTCTTTTTGCACTTTATTTTTTGGACCTTTCTTTTGGACTTTGGACATTTGGACATTAATTTTTTTAAACCCTACGGAAGAGTAGATTAAATATTAAACTGTTTGCAGAGAAGGACGGTGATTACGATATCACCTCAGCCCCTCGGGTTCGTACACAACATAGGAGTTGTGGCCCGAGTCGACCACAACGGTTCATCCCCCGTATGGAACGGGAGGTAAGTCTGTCGAAACACTCGCGAATCCCATGTCAGCGAGTTACTGTATTCCTTCTTTTGCATATATGCTGAGGAACTGAAAACGGTTGTTTTAAATTCCTAGTAAACGGCAAGGACTGGCCATGATAAGGGTTCGGATTTCATCACCGTTCTCTTCTTGCCCGCCTTAGGAAAACGAAACCAAACGCGAACCTAAGCTTTAA
>NW_020640837.1:0-358 GCF_003573695.1 Papaver somniferum
AGGGCATGCTAGTCTTGTACATTTTCTTGGTTCACTGCAGTTTCCTTTTGTCAGCTCTTTTTGGTTTTAAAGACCCACAGTTATTCCGGCTACTGCTATACGGTTCGAGTTGACTAATCCTTGCTTAGTCTGGCTGAAGACTTTAAACTTAGCACTTCTTGGGAGGTACCCCAATATTCATGCGACACGGTAATATCTTTCCTTATCTCTTTTGCTTCAAATGGTAACAGTTTCTCCTTGTTCATGCTTTTAATTTCATCTTTAGAACATTGAACACAATATTAGATTTAAGTTTGGGGGTATGGGAGAAACTTTTTAGTTGCAATAAATAGACTCCAGAGCTTAGAAATTTATGCGT
>NW_020640837.1:369-501 GCF_003573695.1 Papaver somniferum
TGAAAATCTGATTTAGGCAATGATTAGAATCACAATTACTTTTGATTGGAATTATAATGTCTAGAATTGCATGATAAGAATTATCATTGAATCACATGAATTTTGGTGTATGGTGAAATCCTAAACCTTGGT
>NW_020640837.1:620-1000 GCF_003573695.1 Papaver somniferum
TGTTAGAAATAACATGATAGTTTCACCATATCTCGTTGAGTCCTTTTCACTTCTATTTTTATTTTTATTTTATTTTGTTTTTAAACCATGTTTCTCTAAGTGATAGGTGGGGCCCACGATTCAAGTTGTTACCAATGCTATGGTGAATTAGAGTGATTGAGATACCATGAAAAAAAAAATAGAAGTTAAAAAAAAAGAAAAAAAATGTTATAAAAAATAAATAAATAAATTGAGACCAGACCATTTGACCAAAAGGAATAAATTCAATAAAGTCGACCACTGGTACCCTTGTATATGCCAGTTGTGTTGACCTAGAGTTAGGTTATCGACCACTGGTACCCTTGTATATGCCAGTGTGTTGATATTAGTCAGACTAGTAT
>NW_020640838.1:0-335 GCF_003573695.1 Papaver somniferum
AGCTGGTATGGGTAATTATTTCGACTGAATTTGGCTGGATAATCACGTGGAAGAAATAAGAGCAACACGGGTTTGAAAATGATATTCACGGATTTTCAGCAAGTTTGATGTGTGTTGCTCGTGTTTGGATGACACTTAGTCATTGAAGATGCGTGTAGAAGCTAAATAAGGGAGTATCAGAAACTGTTTACGCGTGGAGAATCATTTCAGGGAAGAAAATATTCGGAAAATATTTTCTTTTAACACCGAGTAATGGAGGATCATAGAGATTTAATGAGCGTGATTTCTTGTCGTTGTTGGGTATAAATAGGTTCGCTGGGTGTCTTAGAAGGGGG
>NW_020640838.1:346-1000 GCF_003573695.1 Papaver somniferum
TGATTTCTTGTCGTTGTTGGGTATAAATAGGTTCCCTGGGTGTCCTAGAAGGGGTGTCGAGAGTCTGGGGGGCTGAGGAGAGCTCAGGAGCGAGAAATCAAGAGTTGATGAAACTCTGTTTCTGCTCCTGCTGATGATGAAGAACACCAAGAACATGAAGAACAGACTCGCAGGGACAGTCGTTTATCAAAAGTGAAACAGACTCACAGGCGTGGGTCGTAGGTGTGGGTCTTAGAACCACAACGACAATAGCACTTCTCTTTTATCGTTCTTTTGTGACGCTTCCTGTGGGTCGCACATTAGCTGTTTACACCATTTTCTCTTCTTCTCTTCATTGTAAACACCATTTGAGCAATAAATAAATATTTTGAGCGTGTTTTTATCATGATGAGCTAAACCCAACACTGGGACGACGGAGGAGGGTGAATTTCATACACGGGTAAATTTATTTTATTCTTTTTTATGACTTTTGCATTAATTTAAAATTGAAATATGATTTGAATTAATTGGTTGTTATTTAATTTGATGATGTATGCTTAGCTTAGGTGTTTTGATACATCATGCTTAGGACTTACAATCGATGTTTTGAGAATCTATCTTGGAAAAATCAGAGTCCATGTTAATTTTATTGAGTTTTAAATTGTCAAAGAATAT
>NW_020640839.1:0-293 GCF_003573695.1 Papaver somniferum
GTTTGTGCTAAAAAACCAACTCATTTTTTCCTCTCCATATAGCCCACAACATACACACCCCCATATTTAATATATAATTATTATCTCGCACCAGTAAACACAAAACCACCAAGTCTTTGAAGGTAATAGTTGTTCTTCCCTGCAATCTCAGACTAAAAGGACATGTGAATAGAACTGTCTGACTTAGAAAGCACTGCACAAAAGGCGACTTGTAGACTCATCACTATCCCCACATAATAAATATTCGGTATGCACCCCTCCGAAGTAGTTGCCAAATAAAATTCTGAATTCTA
>NW_020640839.1:493-882 GCF_003573695.1 Papaver somniferum
ACCGCTCGTTTAAAGACTTCTGTTGGATCAAAAAGATCTACGAGTACCGTTGGTAGGAAACTAGATAATTCTATTGTTATTTTAGTTTTCGATTATTGATTTGTTTGACTAACGGTTGTTGAAACTTTGATTGTGAAAAAACGGGGGACTAACAACCACACCCAATAATTAGTTTGGCAATCTGTATGGACTAACTCCAATATACTTTCAAGAGAATCAACTAGACAGTCAGACTCAATCTTAAGAAAAGTATATCAAAGAGTTATATCTCAATTTCTCAATTCAATCCGCAATCAAACAAATAGGGATTTGCAATCCCGATTGAATATAAGAAATAACTTGGACGATATCAAAAACCAATATCCAAGTGTCAATTAATTTAATCAACA
>NW_020640839.1:893-1000 GCF_003573695.1 Papaver somniferum
TTCTCAATTCAATCCGCAATCAAACAAATAGGGATTTGCAATCCCGATTGAATATAAGAAATAACTTGGACGATATCAAAAACCAATATCCAAGTGTCAATTAATTT
>NW_020640840.1:0-1496 GCF_003573695.1 Papaver somniferum
TCCTATTAAACATGCAATAACCATCAAGTCTTTTTGATGTACACTCGCTAGCATTTACAAGGAGTGGTGAGCCCTTACATGTAAAATATGTGCTAGTAGTTTTCAAACGCAAATTTCTTAGGAACTGTAACTAGTCCAAAATGTCAAAACATTCACCAGAGCCATAAGTCACTTTAATGGTCCGCATTCTGCATGAATATTTTTCTAAATTTCACCTTGTTATCTTTGTAATATGGATTGTTTACCATTTGCATCATATGATGGTCTCCATCATGTTTTACTGAAGACTTTGTAAAATGAGTGATATGCTCTCTTACTTAAAAGCATAATGGGAGGGGGTTGTGCATCTAGTACTTTAGAAAACACTTATTGAGAGATATGCCGTTACTTCGCATTATGTCAATCTTTTTCACGTTGTCTCATCCACTCAAACACAGTGATGTATGTACGATTCCTTTCAAAACGAAACATCATGTCACAACCAAAGTGCCTTTATGGTTATGTCGAAGTCTGTATGAGTCAATTTCCAACATTTCATCGTCGAAGTCAATATGGATTCAATAATCCAAATTAATACTATTGTGATTTACATTCCACTAAATTGACTCATTAGTTTTTCTCAAGTATGTTTCCTTCCAAATACATTAGAGACTATAAAAGATGCAATCAATTACATTCTCATCATTATGAGTTTCCACATGATATCCACTTGCATAGGTTTCTTTGGAATTTAACAAGGTGTGATTATCTCTCGGTACATGTAGAGATTTTGTGACGTATTTGTTCTATCCTGAAAACAAATTTTGAGCAATGCTGCGCTTGATGATTCAATCCTCGTAGTCACATTATAAAGAAATAGTTCAACAACTAGTTTAAATTCCTTAAGTTGGTGGGAGGGAAACCACTATCTGTTAGACATTGAGTCTTGAGATATTAAATAAGTGGTGTAGCCTTATTAGTAACAAAAGTGATATTCAACTCAAGTACTTTAGAGTGAATATATGTTACGTTTCCGGGGATGATTTATTTTTCATCCGGATATATCTCAAGTGCTATAGAGAATTTGTGTCTCGTGGGAATGATGTACTTTCCATTCCATAAGCGCAGACATTGGATCTAGTTCAAATAAATAGTCAATTGGCCAGGCAAAGTTCTTCTTGTCATTAAAGTTGATGTCTAAAGTATGACCTTCCCATGGAAATTGGTTGCTACTATGGTACCCAACTCTTTGGTGACAACTAGAATTACATCTTATATCCCATATTTAGTTGATACATGTACTTTGGTATCATTACTGGGGGTGGGGTGGGTGGGGGAATACATCTTTGTCTCATGATATTTATGTCCCTTTTGACATGCTTTATATGAGTCGGTACGTCTAACCTTCATTACTTCGGGGTTCTTTCCATTTTCAATTCTGCTACATTTAGCTTAATTTGAGAAATTTCATTATCTCAACAGGCCAAGAGAATCTCACTACACATGTCAACCACTTA
>NW_020640841.1:0-133 GCF_003573695.1 Papaver somniferum
ATTATTTTTTTTACTATTATTTGTTCCTTTTTACGTTTCTTTTTGTGTCTTTGATTTACAGGTTCGAAGTGGAATACCAAGGACTTGGGAACAAAAAGCTTAAAGCTAAAAGCTAAAAGAGAAGAAAAAAAAA
>NW_020640841.1:251-532 GCF_003573695.1 Papaver somniferum
TATGATTGATAGTGAATTAAAGATAAAAGAGGACTTAAGAATTGAATAGAGTTTTGAAATATTTATCATTCAATTTTGCATAATAGTGGAATCTAGTGTCTTGGTTACCTCTCGCACCCATTGTTAATAATTTTGTATATAATTTTATTAAATCTTTAAATTTAATCTTCACAAGTCCGAGAGTTTGAACCTCATTACTACAACCACGAAAAATCTTTAATCATTTTGGCGCCGCCGACGCGGATTTGTGCTTAGGTAGAATTTTTAGGTTTTTATTATTT
>NW_020640841.1:543-793 GCF_003573695.1 Papaver somniferum
AAAATAAATAAATTATATAAACTGTGTGCAGGGAAGGACGACGATTACTATATCGTCTCGGCCCCTCGGGTTCGTACACGGCATAGGAGTCGTGGCCCGAGTCGACGACAACGGTTCATCCACCGTCTGGTACGGGAGGTAAGTCCAATCGAAACACTCGCGAATCCCCTGCAAGCGAGTTACTGTATGCCTTAAGGTGATAATTGTTTGAGGACGAACCAGACTGTCTTTATTTTCCTAGTCTAGGGCA
>NW_020640841.1:804-1000 GCF_003573695.1 Papaver somniferum
TTTTTACGTTTCTTTTTGTGTCTTTGATTTACAGGTTCGAAGTGGAATACTAAGGACTTGGGAACAAAAAGCTTAAAGCTAAAAGCTAAAAGAGAAGAAAAAAAAGACATAATTTTTTTTTTAGGATTTGGAAATAGGCTTTATTTTTCATAATTTTTGTAATTTTTGGACTTTTTATTTGGACTTTATTTTGGAC
>NW_020640842.1:0-127 GCF_003573695.1 Papaver somniferum
GGGTGATTATCATTCTCCATGTTCTCTAACTCTTAAAAATATCCCTCACTTGGGACTTGACATCAATGCCTCACCCATCTTACGAGACTATCTTCGTACTCGTTTTCCGGAACTTAATAATATTCAA
>NW_020640842.1:327-479 GCF_003573695.1 Papaver somniferum
TACAAGAGCAAATGATATAAGTTGTTGAAGTTCATGATACCAAGACATCACAAGTTGTGAAGATCCAAGTTCTAAAGTCCTTCTCTCATGGCCATGTAAATTTTTGTCTTGTAAAAAAACAAAAACAAAAAAAAAATGAAAAATGAAAAAAA
>NW_020640842.1:635-860 GCF_003573695.1 Papaver somniferum
GGAAGAAGAAATTTATAAGTCAAGCAAGAAATCGAAGAGAAGAGTTAATTGTCAAGGTTCTATGAGGTTCGAGAGTTTATCATCAACAGTTGAAGACCGAAGAAGACGTTATTTCTACCGAGCACTGTGAGAGAGTCGAAGAAAGATGCATTTTGGTTGCTTTGTTAGTCTGCTTTCAATCTGGCACAAGATCTTTCTAGCACTGGTTTAACTGATCACACGTAA
>NW_020640842.1:1060-1396 GCF_003573695.1 Papaver somniferum
ACATGAACAAGGACTATCCTAGCTTACAATTCAAGAGTATCATCTAACCCCTAGCAAATGGAGTTAGAACATAATGAAATTAAATGACAATGGAATTGAAATTGTTTAAAACATTGAACTGCACTTGAACTGAAATTGAAACAACATTAACAGTTGAGGTCCTGGATATTCCAGGCCTCTTGGTGGTGCTCTGGATAATCCAGGCATATCCACAACAGCACAAAACACCTTCTATTTATACTCAAAATTAGGGTTTACAATTTTCCCCCAAATTCAAAACAGGGAAGTTAGGGTTTCTGATTTCTCACCTAATTAGATGGGACAATTGCTCAATCT
>NW_020640842.1:1407-1938 GCF_003573695.1 Papaver somniferum
TGGGACAATTGCTCCATCTCTTCGACCCACTCTTCTTCTGCTCTTCCTGCTCCTCTCCATGCCTTCCAATTACGTCTATAGACTCACCTATTTCATCAATTTCTCACCTAGGGTTTCAGGGAGAGGTGAGGTGAGAAATCGATGGAATAGATGGCTAGAGAAATAGGGTGATGATGGGTTTTAGTGGTTGGGGTGGTGATGATTTGATTTCTCGATCTCTGCTCGAGTTGGTGGAGGCAGCAGGAGTAGGTGGTGGGAATGGTGGTTGCAGAGGAGGTGAGGGAGAGAAGAACGAAGAGAGTTCGATGGGAGAATATAGAAGGGAGTGTTTGGTTGGGTTCTGTTTTGGGTGAAATAGGGTTAGGTATTGTGGTGTTGAGCGGGTGCAGAAAATTTTGATGAACAGCGAAGATGAGCGTTGGATTGTCACTTATGAAATGGATCTAACGACAAGATGGAAGCAGGTCTTGAGCGACCGTTGGATGATGAGATGGATCCAATCTGACGGCCAGGAGCTGAGGCGGGCTTGGA
>NW_020640842.1:1949-2280 GCF_003573695.1 Papaver somniferum
AAAAATATTTATTCTTGAAAACAATGAAAATACAGAATATGGGATAAAATGTAGAATTAATGCACAAAAGATGAGTTAAATGCCAAGAAAAATATATAGAATATGCACTTTTTAGCACTCATCAAATACCCCCAAACCTGAATTTTACTTGTCCTCAAGTAAAACAGAAACTAAGGAAATCCTACCTATACCACTGTCGCTGGTCTCTCGAATGCATTTAGCATATGCACTAAGCCTTTTAAACCACTAAGTGTCCCTAGTGGACGAGTGAAGTCTCGTGAAGATTTGCTTAGAACGTACCTACAAAGTTCTAGGACAAAGTATAAGCTCA
>NW_020640842.1:2381-2730 GCF_003573695.1 Papaver somniferum
TTAGAACGTACCTACAAAGTTCTAGGTCAAAATATAAGCTCAGATTCCATCAAATGTGACATGTGCAAGTCAGTTTAAGCTCACAGCAAAATGGAGATGTCAATCTAGTTATCTAAGGCACAATCCTAGCACTGATAACAAATAAAGACATGTGATAAGAGTGTAAAGTGTATCTACACATGTGTAAAGAAAGATCGGATGTTATGACTACTCATCACTAAGAGATAGTTTCTCAGGCTAAGAACCAAGGTCGAAATCTAGGTAGCTGTCCGGACTTTACGAGAATTGTGAATGAGTTGGAGGTATTTCACAATTACTCGCGTTGTACATCAATGGCATACACCCTCCT
>NW_020640843.1:0-614 GCF_003573695.1 Papaver somniferum
TAACGCTTATTTTGACTAATTATCCACAAATTTGAGGATTCGATTACCGATCCATCCAACATTATTAGCTTCAGATTATTGGACGAACAACTTCTTGCAAGTGTTGCTTAATTTAAATATATTTCTTTTGGTATAAAAAGTAAAAACAACCACAAAATTTGAGTTAGGTTAGCATTAGACTCCATCCAGTTGAATCTAATTTTACTCAATTTGATCGGATCTTATTCACTTCGACATCACTCAATTGCGTCGTTATTCATCAAATTTGGGCTCGGATTTTGTTTCAAATCGCCCAATCTCATTTGATGCTTAAATATTTACATTTTTATTCAAGTACAAACTTCATTACAAACTTCTCCATGTCTCGCCCAATCTTAATGATTTATTAGAATTCATCGCTAGACTTTGTAGGATCTAAGTAGGCGTCATAAATCATTCATCGACCTGTAAGAAATGACAATCTTGGATCACATAATTATAAATTTGGTCACCTATGATTTTTTTTTTTTTTACGAAATTGAACATGGATTAATTACCGAGCAAAGCAATATTACAAAGTACAATCTGTACAATGTTTATTCGACAAATGGAAAATCACAATATTCAATCCAACG
>NW_020640843.1:625-1000 GCF_003573695.1 Papaver somniferum
AATCTGTACAATGTTTATTCGACAAATGGAAAATCACAATCTTTAATCCAACGAATATAAATACAAACACAAGAACTCATATGTATCACCAATTTACCATCTTATACAAAGGAGGGAAATTGCGATCTCAATGGGCGGGAACAACGAGGTTTAGGCGCACTATTTCCCCCTAAAATCTCAGTAATTTTTCTTTTCCCTCGAAACACTAACCACATATCATCGTATTCCTCCTCCTTTCTTTTCAAGCACGAACCCCTCCGAGAAAATCCATGAACACTGAACAGAACTTCACCACTTCCACCGTTCACCACCAAAATATCAATAAACAAGAAGTAGAGTATTTTTTCTCAAACAAAATCAGAAAACAATACATCT
>NW_020640844.1:0-562 GCF_003573695.1 Papaver somniferum
GGACCTGCGAAGATGATAAAAGAGCCAACACCAATGGGAGAACCCAAGGCCAGTTACACTGCGGCATAACCAACAAAAGAAGTAAATGTTGGAACTATAGAAGAACCCCTAATATTGAGGATTGGAACCAAGATGGAGGCAGAAGAGGAAGAAAGAACTGTCAATCTTTTGCGGGAATATAAAGATATTTTCGCGGGGAGCATGGATGAGATACCTGGAATAGATCCGTCAATTGCATGTCATAAGTTGGAGATTAACAAGAATGTGAGACCATTTAAACAGAGAATAAGAAAAATCGCAACAACCTACCATCCTCAAATAGAAGAAGAATTACAGAAAATGCTTGAGGCGGGAATTATAAGAGAAGCTAAATACCCAGAGTGGATAGCAAACATGGTGGTTGTTCCAAAGAAAAATAAAGGGATAAGAATTTGCATAGATTTCACTGATTTAAACAAGGCTTGCCCTAAAGATAGTTTTTCATTGCCGGATATTCCTCAAATGGTTGAATCAGCAGCGGGAAATGATAGAGTGTCTTCTTTAGATGGGTACAAAGGTTATA
>NW_020640844.1:573-1000 GCF_003573695.1 Papaver somniferum
TGGTTGAATCAGCAGCGGGAAATGATAGAGTATCTTCTTTAGATGGATACAAAGGTTATAACCAAATCTCCCTCGCTGAAGAAGATCAAGAACATACTGTTTTTTTCGCTCCAAGTGGTTTATACTGTTACACAAAAATGCCGTTTGGTCTGCGAAATGTAGGTTCAACGTATCAAAGAATGGTAGAGAAGGTGTTCGCAAAATGGATACACAAAACATTAGAGGTGTACATGGATGACATGTTAGTGAAGAGTAAAGAAGCTAAAGATCATGTACAATATTTGAGGGAGATTTTTGAACAGATGCGGCATTATAATATTAAACTGAACCCTGAAAAATGCATTTTGGGGGTTGCATCGGGAAAATTTTTAGGCTACATTGTATCAAAAGAAGGAATACAAGTTGATCCAGAAAAGGTACAAGCAGT
>NW_020640845.1:0-371 GCF_003573695.1 Papaver somniferum
TCAGGCATGGCGACCTTGTTGTCAACTTTCTTTCCACTCCTAAGGGTAGTAACAGAATTCACATGATTGTACGATTTCTCTCCTTTTGGATTAGGATCAGTATGACTAGGGAACCTTCTATCCTCTCTCTCAGTAAGGTACTTAGCTATTTGGACGACTTGAAGTTCTAATTTAGCAAGAGACTGGGAATTATTCTTAAAATTCTGATTGGTTTCCTCTTGAAAATTAACCTGGCTCTTTATTAGCATTTGTTGGCTTTGTGATAGCATATACTGGCTCTTTTTTAATATACTAAGATATTCCTCTAAGCTATTCATTCTATTCTCAGAAGGGTTCTGGAACTGGGCTTGTCCTGAAGAGCTCTCAGCATA
>NW_020640845.1:421-1000 GCF_003573695.1 Papaver somniferum
CCTGAAGAGTTCTTAGCATAACCAAAACCTGGGGGAGGCTGAGAATTACTAGACTGACCTTGATTCTGGCCCTTAGACCAAGAAAAATTAGGATGGTTTCTCCAACCAGGATTGTAGGTCTCTGAGTATGGGTCAAACTTCTGACGGTTCTCAAACCTAGCATTGTTATAGACAACATGGGCTTGCTCTTCACTAACCTGACCTTCCTAAAATGAGTTATCGATCTCTATTCCACAACTAGAGACTTGAGAGGCTTTATTAGGTTCATCAAGGGATCTATTTTTAGACTGACCCATTTCCAAAGCTTCTAACCTTCTAGACAGAACAACAAACTTAACATCTGACCCGGAGCTTGTATCTACCATATTGGTGCTACTTCTATTGACCAAGAGTCTTTTAGGGGGTTCAATACAAGACTCCCACTGTTGGGATTTTTCAGCGATATCTCCTAAGAAGGTAAAAGCATCATCAACATTTTTACTAGTGAACTCACCAGCGCACATAGACTCGACCATGGCTTTGATCGAATAGTCTAAACCATTATAAATAATCTCTACAAGTTTCATCTTATCAAATCCA
>NW_020640846.1:0-516 GCF_003573695.1 Papaver somniferum
TTTTCTGCATTTGCGGTTTCCTCGTTAACAAAATTTCTGGTGTCTGTGTTATTTCAATTTCCGCATTATATTGTTTTATCTTTATAATTGAAATAATACAGGTTGTGTGTTAGATCATCAATTAGAGTAATCCAAACTTTGGTTGTTGATTGTTATTAATTGATCCTCGGATATTGGTCTTTGGTACCATCCGAGTTATTCCTTGTATTTGATTAGGACTCGCTGATTTCTATTAGCTTGAGTAAATCAAAACAAGTGAGAGATATTAACTCCTTGAGATACTTTTACCCAGATTGAGTCTGACTTTCTAGTTGATTCTCTAGAAAGTATTTCGGAGTTAGTCCATATAGATTGCTAAGCGAAATATTGGGTGGTGTTGTTATACCCCCGCTTTTTCAATTGGTATCAGAGCAGGAAAACCAGTTAAAGACCTTATAAGTCTGTGTTTGTAGTGATCTGATCATGGATGAGTCTATCTCTAATAATGTACCAGTTCAGAAATTACCAGATGATTCT
>NW_020640846.1:527-964 GCF_003573695.1 Papaver somniferum
GTTAAAGACCTTATAAGTCTGTGTTTGTAGCGATCTGATTATGGATGAGTCTATCTCTAATAATGTACCAGTTCAGAAATTACCAGATGATTCTAAAAGCTTGGATTCACCTGAGAGAACTATCACATCTAAGTCAATATCTAAACATTCTCTTGATGTAAAACTGTTGTTTGGGAAACTCTCCTAGAAGAACACTTGGATGAACTTTCTGATGAAGGTGATTCAGATTCAGATTTTGATAGAGATATTGATGAGGAAGTCTCAGAGTATGTTAAGTTTTTGGATTCGTGGAAGATGAAGAACATTATAACTTCTCATGTCTCACCTCTTCTGACTCCTCTCTGTCGAGAAAACAAGAAATTGAGAAGATGTTACACAGGTGTTTATTTTTCGAATCGTTCTACCGAATCGATCCTCAAGGATTCTGAGGAAAACCT
>NW_020640847.1:0-582 GCF_003573695.1 Papaver somniferum
CTCAAGAAAATAAACGTGGTTAATACGGAAAGATTTAAGCGGTTAAAAAGTAATGGTTACGAAAGACGTGTCGAGAAATAAATGGAAGAAAGAATACGTGTGATAAATGAAGAATATGAGAAAATAAGCGGTTGCTGCATTTCTCACATCATTCTCTACTTTGCAGAGCAGATATGAGAAGAGGCAAGATGTAGGATCAGAATCTCGCAACAGTTATGTCTCAGCGAAGTTAACAATGGTATTGCACAAAAGTGTCGCAGAACAATTTCAGAAACGATATCAGCAAGGATCATGAGAAAGGTGTGATAGTCTTGCGAAAATTAGAAATCTTGCGAAGTCAACATTTGTAAGGTTGCGAGAATGTCGCAAACCATATCCGAAAATTAAGGATAGATTAGCTGTCATCCATTATGTATTTCCCTTATAAATAGTCATTCGAGTTGTAAAGGGGAGGGAGATCTTTTTTGAGTGAGAGATAAGTAAATAGGAGAGAGAAAGTTGAGAGCAGAGATCATTCTTGATTTCTTTATTTTCCTTGTAAGAATATTCTGAAATTAATCAATAAAATTAAGAGTGTAAACC
>NW_020640847.1:593-1000 GCF_003573695.1 Papaver somniferum
TTTCTTTATTTTCCTTGTAAGAATATTCTGAAATTAATCAATAAAATTAAGAGTGTAAACATAAAAATAGGCTGATTAACGATAAAATCATACGAGGGGTGTATTGTAGGATTTCCTGCAACTACATCTACTCTGCCTTCTAACCCAGTGGATGAAACCTATACATATTGATCCGTAATTTGATGTTGTTGATTTGTAATCAAGAGGTCCCATGAATTGAGAATGTAAAATATAAAAAATATTCTATAAACATCGGAGGCGAAATTTAGATTTATGATTTAGAGTTTTTTATGATGATTTTGATGAACAAACAAATATTTTCAAACAGTTGTTGTCTTTGTAGGTAGTTGTCGTGAAACAACTCGATATTGATGGTCTTTCAGGAAAAAAAATATGTAATAGTACTT
>NW_020640848.1:0-430 GCF_003573695.1 Papaver somniferum
TTCGAAATTAAGGTCGCTCTTGTTGTTCCCTTGGGAATGACATTTTATGGGGGAGAGTTCTTTTTGAACTTGCGCTTAATTGCCAAATCTTTGTGGGGAGTGCGGCTGTGGAATATTATAGTGCTGATCTTGTATCTTTAAACTCCTTGATGAATGCATTTAGCTTCGGCTTTATGATTTGATCTAAATAAAATGATGTGTGTTCTTTCTTTTGGTCATGAAATGTCTCTTTCTGAAATTTCATTAGGATCACGTTCATGTACCTTTGCCAATTTTATTGACAAAAAGGGGGAGAATTAATATTTAGTTCACACTACAAATACATATGGTTTTCGCATCATTATGTAAGGGGGAGTGGTTTCCATGTGAGATGGAGTATTGACTAAGGGGGAGTGGTACATGTCACCATAGTATTGTTGTTGAAGTTGTG
>NW_020640848.1:441-1000 GCF_003573695.1 Papaver somniferum
GGGAGTGGTTTCCATGTGAGATGGAGTATTGACTAAGGGGGAGTGATACATATCACCATAGTATTGTTGTTGAAGTTGTGATACAATTGAACTTTGACGTTGTGTAATGATACTATGACACTGTATAACAATGATTGAGAACTATTGTTTTCTTGTTGTTATAGCTACGAATTTTCAACAACGATGATGCTAAACTTACAACCTTTGGGATCATTGGAGTATTTGGAATTGACGAAGATTTCGAGTAATGTTGAAGATTAGGCATGCGGAATAGGAGCTACAAAAGTTAATTTATTTATTTTTTGTATTTCATATGTATTAATAGTTTTGTCATTAAAATTGACAAAGGGGGAGATTGTTAAAGCGTTTCTCGGTCGAACTCGCATGCATTGCTATCTCAAGCATGTTTGTCAATATTAGTGATCAAAACTATAAGTCTTGATTACTAGCCTATTAGACCTAAGGTCTTGGATTAGGATAGAAAGTGTAGTTGAGCTCAAGACTCCATGGAAATCATCATACAAGACGAAGGACTACTCAAGGAACTGGTGGATCTTCA
>NW_020640849.1:0-603 GCF_003573695.1 Papaver somniferum
AGTTCTTGAACTTTGTTGATCAAGAGAACCGGAAGTATGGCAAGGGACAAGTCCGTGAACTCAGTCCGCGAACTTCCGAAGTTCTCAAACCCGAGAATTTCTGCTGGAGTTGACAAACTACTTGTGTGAGCCAATTCCGCGAACCCAGTCCGCGAACCGGCGAAGTTCTCAAACCCGAGAATTTCTGCTGGAGTTTGTAAACTCGGTCCAGTGTCTTAAGTCCGCGAACCTTGTCTGCGAACTTGAGAAGGTTATATATCTAAAGATGATCTCTGAACTTAATCTTAAAAGACTAAGGAATGCTTTTGCAAACCGTGGCTATTAAAGTTCATGAACCGATTCTTGTGAATCACATCATCTTTGCTTCAATTGTGTCTTGTGTAGTTACATAAGATTTCCTTGCAATTGAACAACTCTCTTAACTAGTTCATTTGAGTCATTTGAACTAGTTATGGTGAAAAAAAACATGGTTGGTATGAAATGCTCTTATGGTTAACCTTTTTGGTTAGACTATTGTTGAACCAACAATGTACACGTTTGGGTGCGGTTAACAAACCTAGAAGCGTACAGTCATTTGTGTATGACAAGCTAAGTTTTCGATCT
>NW_020640849.1:614-1000 GCF_003573695.1 Papaver somniferum
ACAAACCTAGAAGCGTACAGTCATTTGTGTATGACAAGCTAAGTTTTCGATCTAACGGTTGAGAAATATTAGCTTGAATCTAAATCAGGTTTTCATTTAACGGTGGATATTGATTGCTTTGTAACTAAGGGAAAACCCTGATTTGAAAGACTATATAAAGGGACATCTAAAAGCTCTGCAAAATTAATCCCCACACCTTATGTGTGCTACTAGTTTGCATGCTAGAGTCGATTCTCCTTTAACCTTTGGTTTTCTTCTTCTAAAACTAGGTTACCGACTTGAAGACTTCATTGGGATTGTGAAGCCAGACCGATATTACTTTTATCGTAGTTGTGTGATCTGATCTTGGATCTTCTATCGTAATAGTACAATCATATTGATTGGCT
>NW_020640850.1:0-632 GCF_003573695.1 Papaver somniferum
ATTTCGCTATCTTATGCGAAGTGAATTTTGATTCTTTTCAAAATCTCATTCCTGTGTGGTCTTATTTTGCCTTCCTAATTAAAGGTATTATTATGCCACCTCTTGTCATTGCGACAAAATCGCAGGACGTCCTTGCACTTTCATGCAAAAACCCATTGATCTTGCCTTAACTTTTTCTTTTGTATTATGGCCTCTTCAGGAATGTTGCGACAATATGACAGGCCTAAATATTCTTGCGAAAATAAAGCCCCATGACATTGCCGTCTTGCGACGAAATCGCAGGACGTCTTCGCACTTTCATGCGAAAACCCATTGATCTCGTCTTATATTTTTCGTTTGTATTATTGCCTCTTCAGGATTGTTGCACAAATATGACAAGCCTTAATACCCTTGCGAATAAAAAGCCTCATGACATTTGCATCTTAAGACACTTATCATCTTCCTAATGGAGGGTGCCTCCCTTATCTCCCCCCTGGTTGCCCCTTCAAGGAGGCGTACTTCTACCATACAAGGTTAGATCCTCCCATCCAGTCTTAACAACAACCAGTTTTTTTCGCAGCCTCTTATCCCTTTTACCTATAGGGCTTATGGTTACGAGACTGCACCCTAAGTGGGGTTTTCTTCAGGCCGAG
>NW_020640850.1:643-851 GCF_003573695.1 Papaver somniferum
AGGCTTACGGTTAAGAGACTGCACCCTAAGTGGGGTTTTCTTCAGGCCGAGTGAAGTATAAGCCAAGACTTGTCAAGAATGGCAAGGTGCACTTCAAACGCCCCTGGCACTCTTGACTCAACCGTGTACCTCGGCGCCTTGATCAGATCTGCACTCCTTGGGAGAGTCCTTATTACCTTAGTCTCCCAACCTAAGTCATATGCTTAAG
>NW_020640850.1:859-1000 GCF_003573695.1 Papaver somniferum
CAACCTAAGTCATATGCTTAAACTGAGAAACCAAGGTGCCTCTCCCGGATGGGCTTTATTGACCCCAAATCTCCATGACTCAGGTTCCGGTGGCGGTGTAGCCTTTCCCTGAGCCATGCAACAGGTACCCCCTTATATGAC
>NW_020640851.1:0-617 GCF_003573695.1 Papaver somniferum
AGCACTAATAATAGAGACATTGAGTACAATTTAGACACAAAAATGTGTCTATCAGCTATCGCTGCTTATCTGTTGTTCCTCTTGGGCATCGCAATACTCCTTGACTCTAATGGTAACAGGGTGCATATGAACCACTTACAATACTGATCCCTTGGAGGAGGTTCATGAGTATTCATGGGGCACTGCTTTCTTGACACATTTATTGGCGGAGATGCGTAGATCTTCTAAGGCGACAACCTGTCAATTTAATGGGAATTTCACTGTATTACAGGTAATGTGAACTAGTTATTTTTTTTTCCAATTAGTTCTTTTCTTATACATTTCATTGGAACGATCTTTCATTGGCGTATGTGTGGGCTTATGAACACTTCCCAACATTGTTCAAGGAGTACAAATATTTGGAGTCAACGTATGGTTTGGAACCATAACATCATGTGACTAAGAAATACTTTTTCGACAATAAACCGAAGACCAATAACAGAACTCAGTTAATCGCCATGAGAGAGGCTTTGGACTCTATCGCTGTCGAAGATGTAGTGTTTGACCCATATAAGAACGAAAGAGGAGTTAACTTTGCAAGGCATGACAATGTAGCATTTCGCCGTGTGATGCGCCAA
>NW_020640852.1:0-511 GCF_003573695.1 Papaver somniferum
AACAATTAGACGAACATAAGAGGCGATGGTGTGAACAGTTGCATAATGTGTTATGGGCATACAGAACAACAAGAAGATCTGCCACCGGGGAATCCCCGTTTCTCCTCACTTATGGAGCTGAAGCAGTCATCCCGACAGAGATCCTCATGCCAACCACAAAGACCGAAGCATGGGAGAAAAATCTCACAACAGACATGATGTTAGAGAGATTGGACGACCTAGAAGAAAGAAGGGAAGCAGCATTGCAGAAGATGGAAAATTATCAACGAAGACTAGCAAGGGAGTACAACAAAAAGGTCAAACTTCGGAATTTTGTAGAGGGACAGAATGTGTTAAGAACTATCCCACAGTATCAACGAGAAAAGAGATGGGGAAAGTTAGCACCTACGTGGGGAGGACCCTTTATAATACACGACATTGCGGGAAGCGGTTCCTATTACCTTCGCAATCTGAAAGGCGAGGTCCTCCGACATCCTTGGAATGCTAAGTGGCTTAAACCATATTACCCATA
>NW_020640852.1:552-1000 GCF_003573695.1 Papaver somniferum
GTCCTCCGACATCCTTGGAATGCTAAGTGTCTTAAACCATATTACCCATAAGAGCAACGCAGCTTTATATCTGCGTGAAGAGTACCAGAAGAAGAAGGCAGCATGACCGCTCTACATGTTTCTATCTCTGGACGAGGAATTGCAGGCCTCAACCTATCAATCAAACAAGCTTTCCTAAAAATTCAAGAAATCAACTTATCAACAATATTGGGGAAAGTAGTTAATCTACAATCTCTCAGGGTTCCCCCCATCAGTGTCCATAAGTGTAAGACCAAGGGGAAGGCACCCAGCAGAAAGAGATACCCAACCAATCTTAAGGCAACGGGTCGACAGAATGGGTGTATGTAAATTTTTTAACCCCATATCCTAGAACGTTGCCTCGGCCCCCACCGTCTGGGAATCCTCTGGCCAAGGGTTCTCCAGCGGGGTGACAGGTCTCAAGCCGATC
>NW_020640853.1:0-424 GCF_003573695.1 Papaver somniferum
GGGGGAGAAATATATGGAGTAAACAAGTGATTTGGTATCACTAAGGAAAGGACAATGGTGCTTAAACGTTATATCTAACGAAAGAGTAAAGCATAGACTAAGGGGGAGTAACATATCATATTGATACTTGTGGTTATCTTAACTACAACGGGAATAACAAAGACGTGTGGATTGAAAATCTACCTATCTTACCTTTAGGGGGAGTATTAGCTTTATTATTATAATGTCAACAACGGCATTTGTGGATTGAATGTATACAGGTTATTGTGCTGTTGAAACTTGGAATCAAGCTTATGTATAATGAATTCTTGTAATTTTTTTATCCATATGATGTAAGAGTTTTGCCACTAAAATTGACAAAGGGGGAGACTGTTAGAGCATCGCTCGGTTGAACTCACCAAGCGTTGGTATGTCAAGTTTGGTT
>NW_020640853.1:435-960 GCF_003573695.1 Papaver somniferum
TGTTAGAGCATAGCTCGGTTGAACCCACCAAGCGTTGGTATGTCAAGTTTGGTTGTCATATTTTAGTGAATCAAAACTCATTTAAAGAGTCGCTTGATTATTTACTAGAGTCAACTTCGTATAGGTTAGATAGAAAGTTATTAGGATAAGAGACATACAAGTATCACTCGAAGACTTGAAGAATGTGAAGAAGTAAAGAGCTACAACGACGACATCATCCTTCCTCTTGGGGTTAACAATATTTTGACTTGAACTGTTTCATTCCTAACGTATCTTTCAAGTCGTGATATATTGAAAACATAACTGCGAAGCTGTGAATGATTATACTCTAGTTAGACGTAGTATTAAGGAATTAAAATACGAAGTATAACGCCTATCTTTTGAACTTCGTATATAAGACATCGACCTAATCGTATGAATACTATTGTGATTATGTATGGGTATGGGTGAATATTTCGTCCTAGGAAACAATGTTTTTACATTCGTTTAAAGGAAGTACAATTCATAAATTAGTTTTGTGAATCG
>NW_020640854.1:0-318 GCF_003573695.1 Papaver somniferum
TCTAAAGAGTTGAGGATCAACCCAAAAGACAAAGTGTTGAAACATAGACAGTTTCAAAACACTAAAATTGGACTGAAATGAGAGCGAGAGTGAAAAACCGGATGAATCACCCCCAAACCTGTAATTTTCAGCGGGTTTACTTTTAAGCACAAAATCTTTCCATTTTAGGGGTGCAGGATTCACAAGGTCTAACTCAGAATGGACTTTGTTTGGGATGGACAAACATGCATATTCCAACTGTGGCTCCTTAAAAGTATTGTATTTAGATGCAAAATAGTCCAAGAGGACTTGAGAGGCACACAGTTCCAATCCTAGGTT
>NW_020640854.1:518-726 GCF_003573695.1 Papaver somniferum
GGCGACCGTTGGATGACAAGATGGATCCAATCTGACGGCTCTCATGGAAATGGGTATGGATAATGGAAATGGATTTGGGTAAGGGTTTTGGGTCTTGGGTATGCCAAGACCATATCTTCTTCAAGAACAATTCTTCCTCTTCAATCCCACTTCTCGTTGATCCGGCTCTTGCAAACATCATTCTTCGCTTCCTCCTATCGAGAGTCTT
>NW_020640855.1:0-351 GCF_003573695.1 Papaver somniferum
CTGTATTAAGCCTCTACAAACACTAGCCTACTCCAAGATAACTTCGGAATGGACTATAGTTGAACCCCAATCAGTCTCCCACCGATCCAAGGTACAGTTGTACTCCTACGCCTCTGATCCCAGCAGGATACTACGCACTTGATTCCCTTAGCTGATCTCACCCACAACCAAGAGTTGTTGCAACCCAAAATCACAGACTTGATAATAAACAGATCTGTCTCACACATAAAAGTCTATCAAAGGATAAATCTATCTCCCAAAGATAAACCCTAGGTTTTGTTCCGTATTTAGATATAAAATCAAGGTGAACAGGAACCAATTGATAATCTGGTCTTATATTCCCGAAGAATA
>NW_020640855.1:436-1000 GCF_003573695.1 Papaver somniferum
CTTATATTCCCGAAGAACAGCCTAGATTAATCAATCACCTCTCTACAATCCTTCCTGACTACACAAGCGGATTGTCGAGAAATCACAAACAGTGAGACGAAGATGTTTGTGACTTCTTTATCTTGCCTATCGGAGAACTCTCGCGATCTCAAGCCAATCAATCGACTGTACTCGTACGATAGAAGATGCAAGATCAGATGACACAACTATGATAAAAGTAGTATCGGTCTAGTCTTTAAGTCGTTAACCTGATTTTAGAGAAGAAAATCAAAGGTTAATGGAGATCGACTCTAGCGGGCGCACTAGTAGCACACAGACGTGTGGGGATTAGTTTTGCACAATGCTAGATGTCTCCTTTATATATCCTTCAAATCAGGGTTTTTCCTTAGTTACAAAGCAATTTTTATTCACCGTCAGATGAAAACCTAATTTAGATTCAAGCTAATATTTCTCAACCGTTAGATCGAAAAACCTAGCTTGTCACACACATTTTGGTAAACGTTTACTGGGTTCGTGAAAACCATGCCCAAACGTGTACGTGTATGTTGGTTCAACATAGTAACC
>NW_020640856.1:0-452 GCF_003573695.1 Papaver somniferum
CAAGGAATATTGGTTCAACAATCAATATTCAACGATCCATCGAATGGGCAATACTTGCTCGCTTCATCGAAAGAACTATACCTCTGTCTCATGACATGTTCAACTCATGAGTTTCAGAACATCATGTTCAACCCAGCAACTACATGGACTCATCGTCCCATCAAACCACGAAGTCATCAATTGACTAACATACCACGAGACGTCAATCGTGTCACTTTGGGGGGATATCACTTAGGGTTTTGGTCTGGAGGTCTACGGCACGTGTGTTCAAACACACGATGGAATGTGAGCAAGTCGTGCAATCAGTTGAAGGTAGTGGAGGTCTATGGCACGTGTGTTCAAACACACGATGGAATGTGAGAAAGTCGTGCAATCAGTTCAAACACACGATGAAATCAGGTAGTGGGTGGAAAATCGACCAAGTCTCCACACGTTGAGCAACTGGTTTCAAA
>NW_020640856.1:463-1000 GCF_003573695.1 Papaver somniferum
TGCAATCAGTTGAAGGAATTCACGAGGTAGTGGGTGGAAAATCGACCAAGTCTCCACACGTTGAGCAACTGGTTTCAAACACGATCTCCACTTCCCCACTCCTTGATTCCATCAACTGTCACACTTCATGGGATCATGGTGTCTAAAATTCCAGCGATATAAATAAGTCTCGGAATCATGATTGAATCATCAGCATTAACAATATCACCAATCTCACGTCTCATCGACAACACGAGATCATCAACTCATCAATTGAGCAACTACTCTCAATTGAGTATTTCAATCATTCAGAGCTTATCATATTCAGAATTCACACACCCACAATCTTTGATTAACATTGATTCCACACATTTCCCAGCTTCCCTCCTACAGATCAACCCATCCTCTCTTTCGACCGAATTTACTCTGGAACGGTCATTGTCTTGATTTAGGCCGGAGTACTACAGATTGATCTCTCGAATATAAAGCACCCCCTTTGCATCGGTGCATCTGTGTGAGGTTTAACATTTCGCTCGGTTCGAGGAGTCTCCTCCGTAC
>NW_020640857.1:0-351 GCF_003573695.1 Papaver somniferum
GTTCTGATGGAGATAAAGGTTCTGATGCAGACGAAGAAGAGAACAAGTCTGATGGAGATGATGAAGGATCAACTAAGAAGTAGTATTTGTTTCTTTATTTGATATTCTGTAATACTTGTACATTTATTCCTTCTTTTTGTATATTTGCGAACTCTTTTGGTTCTCCATATTCCTTAATATATGAGTTTCTTTCATTTCGACCTGCATTCATTAAAACAATTCTTCCTTGGAATATGGTTAATCAACATAATCATTAATTTTTGAATTTTTGCGTAAATCTATCATGTGGAGACAAATAACATTTTCTAATTTCATTCATTCCCATACTTGCCTCTGTTATTTGTATCCAAA
>NW_020640857.1:551-1000 GCF_003573695.1 Papaver somniferum
TGATTCTTTTCAAAATCTCATTCCTGTGTGGTCTTATTTTTCCTTCCTAGTTAAAGGTCTTATTATGCCACCTCTTGTCATTGCGACAAAATCGCAGGACGTCCTTGCATTTTCATGCAAATACCCATTGATCTTGCCTTAAATTTTTCTTTTGTATTATTGCCTCTTCAGGAATGTTGTGACAATATAACATGCCTAAATATTCTTGCGAAAATAAAGCCCCATTACATTGCCGTCTTGCGACGAAATCGCACGACGTCTTCGTACTTTCATGCGAAAACCCATTGATCTCATCTTATATTTTTCTTTTGTATTATTGCCTCTTCAGGATTGTCGCACAAATATGACAAGCCTTAATACCATTGCGAATAAAAATACTCATGACATATGCGTCTTAAGACACTTATTAGCTCCATAATGGAGGGTGCCGCCCTTATCTTCCCCCTGGT
>NW_020640858.1:0-569 GCF_003573695.1 Papaver somniferum
CAATTCTCTGCTCCTTTTGCTTCTCTAAGCATCCAAGCTTTATTTACTACCTAAAAACATAAAATAAATTAGCAAAAATAATTATTCTCGAAAACAACAAAAATACAAAATTTGGGATAAAATGGAAAATTAAAGCACAAAAGATGAGATAAATGCCAATAAACAGAGATAGGATTATGCAATATTTGGCACTCATCAAATACCCCCAAACCTGAATTTTACTTGTCCTCAAGTACAACAAAAACTAAGGAAATCCTACCTATACCACTGTCGCTGGTTTCTCGATTGCATTTAGCGAATGCAATAAGCCTTTTAAACCACTAAGTGTCCCTAGTGGACGAGTTGAAGTCTCGTGAGGGTTTGCTTAGAACATACCCACAAAGTTCTAGGTCGAAAGAGATCTCACCTTCTATGATGTGTAACACCTGCATTTCAGTTTAATCTCACGGCAAAATGGATATGTCAATCTAGCTTTCAAAGGTACAGGCGACACACACTGATTCCAGCACAAAAAAATGTTTTGAAATCCAAGAGTTCGAATAGTTAACATGTGATAAGAGTGTAAAGTG
>NW_020640858.1:580-1000 GCF_003573695.1 Papaver somniferum
AAAAAATATTTTGAAATCCAAGAGTTCGAATAGTTAACATGTGATAAGAGTGTAAAGTGTAATTCTATCATGAGCATGCATAGAAACTGATTTATCAACCTAAGTCATGACTGCCAATACTAAGAGATAGTTGGGACGATTCAAAGACAAACTAGATTTATGGGAGATGTGAATGTTCACCTGAAGTGTTGGTGATATTTCAGCTTACCCGTTTTGTATATCGATGGCATACACCCTCCATTGCTTATTGCAAGACTATTTACATGAGATATACAAAGACTAATTACAACATATGCATTGACTAACTATTTACTTTGACTACTTTGAAACTTAAAGTACAGAAATACTGACTTAAGAGAGCACAAGATGAAGAACAAACTCTCTTATCATATTCTTTTGATTTTTTTTTTTCTGAATTTT
>NW_020640859.1:0-300 GCF_003573695.1 Papaver somniferum
TAAAGCTTAAAGCGAAAAGAGAAGAAAAAAAGGACAACCATAGGATTTAATTTTTAATTTTTTTTTAGAGTGTGTGAGGAAAACTGTAATTTTTTTTTTTATTTTGGACTTTGGACTTTAAACAATTGGACTTTTTTTTAACCCTACGGAAGGGTATTATTATTAAAAAAAAAAAAATTATTATATAAACTGTGTGCAGGGAAGGACGACGATTACTATATCGTCTCGGCCCCTCGGGTTCGTACACGGCATAGGAGTCGTGGCCCGAGTCGACGACAACAGTTCATCGCCCGTCTGGTA
>NW_020640859.1:500-626 GCF_003573695.1 Papaver somniferum
GCTTAGTCCTAGGGATTTTTGATATTCCATGCTTAAGAAATACAAGTAATATTTTATAAAATCTATCTTGGCAATAAACTAGAGTTAATATTTGTTTTGTTTTGAACTATAATCGCCTAGATTTAA
>NW_020640859.1:637-1000 GCF_003573695.1 Papaver somniferum
TGTTTTGAACTATAATCGCCTAGAATTAAATTCTGAACCACTTGAAAATGAAAAATGGCCGAATCTTTAGTCCCAGTAACTCTCTACCAATTTGTCTATATTTGTATATAATTTTTATAAATCTAAAAATCCTTCACCTTCACAAATCTTAGAGTTCGAACCTTTATTACTACAACCACACGAAAATTATTTAATCATCTGTATTCCTGCATCATCGTCTCCATACGCACCAATATGTGGGGTGGAACTGTTCAAACCGAGGGAGGCTCCACAGGAAGAATCAGACAAGGACCATTGCATCCCACCCCCCACATGGGCATCAATCCAGGAGGAGGACCGACTCGCATCATTGAGGGCTAAGCC
>NW_020640860.1:0-193 GCF_003573695.1 Papaver somniferum
AAGTCCCCTGCCTAGCACATAATGATTATATTGTTGTGGGGTAGGCATGAGATGGTGATAAATACACGTGATAAAAACAACATGGAAGGAGCTTACCCGGAAAAGCCTTGATCAACCGCTAGCAATTGCCCATGTGAACGCACCGGTGCAAGCATGGAATTTTGGGTGGGACCGGTTTCCTTCCTTGAGTGTT
>NW_020640860.1:204-583 GCF_003573695.1 Papaver somniferum
TATTTCAATTCCTTTGCTGCGTTTCTGCCTCGCCTCTGAAACAATTCTATGCTGCTGATATATATGGTGATACCAGGCCAACTACATTTTGTCATTTTTTGTCATTGTGGTTGCTGGTATATGGAAATACCAGGCCAACCCATTTCATCATTGTGGTTGCTGATATATGGAAATACCATGCCAACCCGGCTGCTGATACATGGAAATACCAGGCCAGCATAATAAGTGTTGATGATATATAGAAATACTAGGTCAGCATAATAAGTTCTGCTGATATATGGAGATACCAGGCCAGCATAATAAGTGCTGCTGATATAGAAATACCAGGCCAGCATAGTAAATGCTGCTGATATATAGAAATACCAGGCCAGCATAATAA
>NW_020640860.1:594-962 GCF_003573695.1 Papaver somniferum
GAAATCCTTTTTCCATCGGGATTCTACGATTTTTTGTCTATAAAAGGGGACCGAACCCCTTTTTTTTTTCTCGCCCAGTGGTAGGCTCAGAAACCTACAATAACAATACTGCAAGTGCACAATGTCTTACTAGGAGAACAATGGCAAGTACGGGTCGTTCCCACGAGGAGTGTGAATTACTTCTACTAACTAATACCAAGAATCAACAAATCAATAAGGTGATGTTTAACGATTTTTCAGGAATTCGGGACAAAATTAAATAATAACTAATTGTTAACAATAAACGGAATGAAAACGGGTTATTAGGATTTTCGGTTTCCACCAAATAACTATGCAAACTCTAATAATCTTTAAAAATATATTCCATG
>NW_020640861.1:0-429 GCF_003573695.1 Papaver somniferum
AGAATGACGATAATAAATGACTAAAGAACAAGAATAGAAAACAAGAAGAGGATAAAAGTTTTTTTTTCACATTCTCTTTCCTATTTATGAAGCTAGAGAAGACAATAACTGTTCCTCGTACCAAGGAGCAGTTATGGGGAAAGTTAATGCAAAGTGGGAAACGTGTAGGACGACCTTTCTTCTTCTAAATTGCAAAATACGCCCAAGTCAGAAGAAGAGGGGAAAATTGTATGTACACCTTTCATCATCCATCACGTGTACAAAAAGAGACACGTGGAAGGCATGCAAAACAAGATATCAAAACACGATAGCAAGCATCTCATCAGAAGATGCCACCGGTCAGCAGATCTGACGGTCAGGGAAAGAGGATCACAGAGGTACGATGACTCAGAGGAGCACCAGATAATGCCCCTTGGGTGTTAATACACC
>NW_020640861.1:440-1000 GCF_003573695.1 Papaver somniferum
ACAGAGGATCACAGAGGTATGATGGCTCAGAGGAGCACCAGATAATACCCCTTGGGTGTTAATACACCCAATCCCGAGGAAGATCCCAGATCAACGGCTGAGAGGAAGTTTGACTGACACAGATGTGACCAGACAAAGAGACACTTTCCTGACACGAGCAGACATCCATCTACCCGCATTAAATACCAAAGAGATATACACGTGTCAATAAGCTCGTGGAAGAGGCGAGGATAATCCTTCGTATTCAAGCTCAGGCCGCAGCATATGCCGAAGACCTCTGCGTGATGGGCACAAAGCACAAGAAGATAAGATTACAACGGCACCTCAGAAGTAGGACCCACGTTCCAACCCTATAAATACCCCTCTCCACTAAGAGAGAAGGGGTCGACCAATCCAGAGCAATTATAGGAGAATATAGGAGAGAGAAATAGGAAGAGTAAGTAATCCCCCTACTTCCGCAGACCTATGTATACTCTAAAGTCATTCGACTATCTTTGTAATCATTCAATACATAGTGAAACACCAGCCCCGTGGATGTAGGCCTTAGTGCCGAACCACGT
>NW_020640862.1:0-1868 GCF_003573695.1 Papaver somniferum
CAGCAACTTCCCAGTAGGTCACCCATCCCAGGATTGCTCCCGCCCGAGGACGCTTAACTGAAGAGTTTTCTGCCAACTCTGGAGCCAACTATGCTGAAAAGGCCTCGGTGTTAGAAAAGGACAAACCAATACTTATATTCCATTCGGCCAACCACTGCCAAATATCGGGGTACTACAGAAACTAGATATTATGGAATCACAAACGATGAGACGAAGATGTTTGTGATTTCTTTTTATCTTGCCCATCGGAGATATAATCTCAAGTCAATTATTCAATTGAACTCGTACGATAGAAAATGGCAAGATCAGATCACTCAACTACAAGAGAAGTAGTTTCGTCTGGCTTCATAATCCCAATGAAGTCTTCCAGTCGTTAATCGACATGGTCTCGAGAAGAAACCTACGATTAAAGGAGAATCAACTCTAGCAAACCAACTAGTATCACACAGGAGGTGTGGGGATTATTTTTGCACAGTTGCTAGACGTGTCCTTATATAGTTTTCATATCAGGGTTTGCAATCTAAGTTACCTTGGTAACAAAGCATTCAATAATCACTGTTAGATGAAAAACCTGATTTATCCAAGCTAATATATTTCAACCGTTAGATCGAAAATTAGCTTGTCACACACAAGTGAAATGTATTCATTTTGGTTTGAGTAACCGTACCTAAACGTGTACATTGGTTGGTTTACAAATGGTTGACCAATGGTTAGTCATATGAGTCCTTTCATATTAACCGTATTCATCTTTCTCATAACTAGTTCAAATGACTCATAAGAACTAGTTCAAGAGTTGTTCAATTGCTTAGGTCTTTATACATAGACACAATTGAAACAAAATCGGTTTGATTCATTTGAATCAATCCATGAACAATATACCCACGGTTTGCAAAGATTGCATTCCTTATAATTTATTGTTTTAAGTCCATGAACTACCAATTTGAGAAATAACTAGCTTGGGTATGCGTACGGGTATGCATACCTTAGCTACCGGATTTTGAGTTGGTTTTAGTTTCCAAACTCAGCAGACTTTTTTGGGTGAAAAAGTTCCGCCCGTACGCGTACCAAAGGTGACTGGTTTTTGAGTTCGTAAACTTCAAACTCAGCAGAATTTCACGGACGTGAATTTCCGCCAGTACGCGTACCCAACCTGTCTCCTTCACCAATACCACATGCACACATATGCACGCACTTGGTTTCCGGCACATGGATTTATACACTAATGTGCGAACATACTATATGCTTACATCCATAGGTGGTTACATATTCTCAACTCTACATTTCAATCATTGAAACATTCTTCTATAATGTTATAACAATCGTTAGACATAAAGAATCGACTATCATTATCAAAGCTATTTTCAAGATTGAAACGTCATCATGACTTTCGTCACGGGTAAAGATGAAGATGGTTAAAGCAAAAGCTTACCAATACGTATTTCGAGAAAAAGATAGGCGAGTAAACTCGGCTCGAAATAGAAAATGTGTATGTATGAAAACTATTCATACTTATATGACTTTTGTCTCAAGAGTAGGATATAGAGTAGATAGAATTTTGAGTGACAAGATGAGTTCAAGTCTCCACATACCTTTTGGTCGGATTCAGTTCCACTGGTTCCTTGAGTAGTTCTTCGTCTTTGCAAGATAATCGCCATGGAGTCTAGAGCTCAACTATTCCTAACTATCCTAGACCGAGACTTAGTCATAAGTATACTAGAAATCAAGACATATAGTTTTGATCACTAATATTGAAAAACATGATTGAGATAACAACGCATGCGAGTTCGACCGAGCAATGCTCTAACAATCTCCCCCTTTGTCAATTTGACAAAACTATCAATACATATGGATTATAAAATAAATAAAAA
>NW_020640863.1:0-521 GCF_003573695.1 Papaver somniferum
TCTTGCAATACTGTTAACATTGAAGAAATGGCTAGAAGAAGAGATACATCCGAACAACCGACTACTGTTAGAAGAAGCAAAAGAATTGCTGGAAGAGAAAGAAGTGAAATGGGAGAATCTACTAGAATGAGAAGTAATAGAGAAAATAAAATTCAACCATCAATTCAACAAACACTAGTTCAAGGGAGGAATACAGATTATGATAGGGTGAGCATACACACTTGGCAATCAAATTCGGCAGAAGAAGTAGAAGAAGAGCAACAAAACAGAAATTATAGACAGGAAGAGAGAAATCAAGAAGCAGATGAAGGAATAATTCATGGAGATGAGGAAATTGGAGCATTAGAAACGTTGAGACGAAGAATACATGAAGAAAGAAGAGCTGAGGCAGAAGAACGTGCAAATTTAACAAGGCAAAATCACGAATTATGGATGGAGAATATAAGACTACAGAATAGAAGATCGAGAAGTATTAAAAAATCATATTCAAGAGCGACTAGAAGAGAAATGAGGCGAAACTC
>NW_020640863.1:532-1000 GCF_003573695.1 Papaver somniferum
AAGTATTACAAAATCATATTCAAGATCGACTAGAAGAGAAATGAGGCGAAACTCACCCACAATCAATGCTGGAAACAATATTCAAGAAGAAATATCAAATCCTAATGAAGAATATCGCGAAAATAGAGAAAGAGCTGATGATCGTTACGTTCCACAAAATGAAACTTTTGATGATGGGCAAAATGGTGGAAATCAAGAGAACGAACAACATCAGGGACGAAATGACCAAGATGGAGAAGGAAATCGAGAGGAAGGAAGAAGAATTATACATGTGAGAGAAACTCAAAGAAATCAACAAACAATTGAAGAAGAAATTGAAAGACATTATGCTGAACAAGCACGTTTGATCTGCGAACGTGAAAGATTGAGAGTGAAAATGGAAGAACAAGAGCTTCAGGAGACAATTCTCCAGAACAATCATGACAATCGAGAAAGAAGACGTACACAAAACCGGAATAACGGTAATCT
>NW_020640864.1:0-366 GCF_003573695.1 Papaver somniferum
AGCAACACAACCGAGGAAATTTGCTGTCACGAAGGATTAGTTTGCTAGAAATGCAAACTTCAAGTATTTATAGACAAGGAAGTTTGGACACCAAGGAATTTCCAAAACCGAAAATATTCTCAAAGATATTCAATATATTCCAAATTCGGTTTCCATAATTCCTGGAAATGCTCTGTCCAAAATAATGACCGAAAATCTCTCTGGAAAATCACAACTAGTAAATACACATTACTAATTATCATTTTCCTAAAATAAAATTAACAACCTTAATTAAAAGATTCTTAACTTATTTATATTTCGATCCTGGGATTATCTTCCTGTAGCTATTAAGGAATAACTATGAACAACTAAAGATAAACAATACTG
>NW_020640864.1:377-669 GCF_003573695.1 Papaver somniferum
ACCTAGCATGCCAAGCCGTGCAAACCTAGGGCCAAAGCCGCTACGCGCGCCATTGGCACATGCCATGCAACACTTGCATTTTGGCATTACCACTTGCACCCGATGTGCAACCTACATCCAAGGCATTCCTCACAAGCCATTGGCACATGTCGTGCAACCCTTGCACTTTGGCATGCCGCGCCTACATCAAAGGCCACGATTTCTCTTAAGATGCAAAATCTCGACCGTAGAAGGTCGCCACTGAGCCGGCACATCTCTCAAGCTCAACTTATCAAACACCAGCGACATGCTA
>NW_020640864.1:680-1000 GCF_003573695.1 Papaver somniferum
TGTGCATAGTCACACTAGCTTTCCAAAATTCGGTTGACTAGGTACTAGGATCGGTTCCCCACATATATATGGTATCTAACTTATATGTGTTGCACATGTCCATAGGATCGGTTCCCCTTTCTGCTACAAACTTGATGCACCTCATACAAGGATCGATTCCCCTTTGTGATGTGTTGCACATCTTCATAGGATCAGTTCCCCTTTACCCAGATTCGGTTCAACAAATCACAAACTCGATCATACCATCTCAGGTGATTACTTAAGATCGGTTTCACTAATAAAAGTCATACCAATACATAAGTCATGCCTTTGTGAATAGT
>NW_020640865.1:0-325 GCF_003573695.1 Papaver somniferum
AGGAAGGTTTCCCCTTTTTAGGGTAAATTCTAATCTCCTTGCTTCTAACTTCTTCTCTTGCCTCCTCGGTTGATGTCCAAAAACTCCCGAATTTGGAATTAGAGTGTCGGTGCATCCAATCCCGCGTCGAAAGCTAGCCAAAACTCAAAACTAAGCTAAAGCCCATCTAAATAAGGCTCCCTTAATACTTCAGACACAGGTGATGAGTGCCAAATATTGTATATATTTATCCCTTTTTGTTGGCATTTAACTCATCCTTTGTGCATTAATTCTACATTTTATCCCATATTCTGTATTTTCATTGTTTTCAAGAATAAATATTTTT
>NW_020640865.1:525-692 GCF_003573695.1 Papaver somniferum
TCCCAGATTCATTACAAAGCCTTGGTTCAGTCTTGGGTTAATCTAGAAGCCCATTGACACTCAAAGCCCAGTGCACTTCAAAGGCCAAGCCTAGTGCACTTCAAGACCAACTGAGCCCAAGCTCAGTTCACTTCATTGTCAAACAAGCCTATAATCCAAAGGTACCC
>NW_020640865.1:892-1000 GCF_003573695.1 Papaver somniferum
TAGATTACATCTGAATCCGATGGTCGCTTCACTATAGTGCATCAAAATCTGAAGTTCTTGTCAAACATCATAGTGCCTAAATTCTAAGCCTTCAGATTAGATTGCATT
>NW_020640866.1:0-426 GCF_003573695.1 Papaver somniferum
CTCTTTTAAGCATACTTCAAAGTTCTTGATGGTTTCTGTAAGTTGAATGCGTGACTGCGCCGCCTTGTGATAGCGGTGAGGCCTTGGGTATCAAAGCTCCACTGAGCTTCCCTCGCCTCGATTCAACTTACATTAGCTCGGATTGATTCCAGAGGGGTGTGCTCAAATTGTAACGAATTCCTTTTCGAAGGAATAGAAGCTGGTCTAGAAAACAATCTAAGTGGAGCCATCATGCTTTTTGTTTGCTAGATTCTATAGGTTTGATTTGGTCGAGTCAGCCTTGTTTGTGATTGTGTAGAATTCCCTTGCAATTAAGAATGTCGAACTGGTATGATAGAAGCCAATACAATGATTATCGACCTGAATTTGAATATGGACATCATCCTTTTTATGACCATGTTGGGAATAGTGGTTGGGAACGGCATC
>NW_020640866.1:582-961 GCF_003573695.1 Papaver somniferum
TATTTTCAGGATTCCAATGATCTAGAAATTAAGGAAATTGTAGCTAGTCTATCTAGAGATACCCAAAAATCTAAGTTTGGGGGTGATTATCATTCTCCTTGTGCCATACCTTTAGCTCTTTCAAAGATCCCTCATTTTGGACTTGATATCTCTGCCTCGACCATTATACAAGATTACCTTCATACTCGTTTTCCCGAACCTAATGATGTCCAGGAAGAAGTTCAGTCATTAGAAACCCATCCTCTGGTTGATGTGGTTTTCCCAGGCAATAATATCAAGATTGAATTTGTTTTCCCACCAAATAGTTTGCTTCCAATTGTGGGAACGTATAAATTTCAAATGTGTCACTTATTAAGTTCTGAGACTAAGCCTAAGTACT
>NW_020640867.1:0-289 GCF_003573695.1 Papaver somniferum
CATCCTCGGTGATTGACCATATCAAATCTTCCCATTAGCCTTGGAAATAAGCCCACAACATCTCATTATGTTCATATGCTTTCAAGAATTCCTTCTTTTTCTTTACTCGGGTCTCCAATGGTAGCTTAGCAATATTCTCTAATTCTTTCAACTTAAGTGGTTGAATTATAGGTTGATATTTTTTCCTCACATTGCACCATATGTGAAACGTACAAAGAAAATTGAATGCATCCGGAAATACCTTCTTAATAGCATACATCAACGATGAATCTTGATCGGAAACGAACAC
>NW_020640867.1:300-475 GCF_003573695.1 Papaver somniferum
TATCCTAGCCTTCCCCTTGACATCCTCTTTACTATCCTTAGCTTGTGACGGACAATCATTATCATTCACCTCTTTGTTACTTGTTTCCGATTTTTGAATACTCGGGCGACCTCGTTTTTTTGGAACTTTGACTTCTTCCTCCTTCATCAACTTCTCAATTTCTTTCTTTGCCTTT
>NW_020640867.1:486-657 GCF_003573695.1 Papaver somniferum
GGTGCAATCCAATATAATAACTTGTGGGAAGCATAGATCCAATTGGGCGCATTCCGGGTGGGCAAGGAAAAGGTGTGTCACTTGACCGAAGTCATCCAACTTCTTTTGGCAAGCGTAGTTATTCTTCACCCCTAACCACATTACTTGTTGCATCACCATCCTACCTTGCAA
>NW_020640867.1:668-963 GCF_003573695.1 Papaver somniferum
TCGGCATCATGTTGTCCCATAGGAATTTCTTTTGAGGTCAGGACATATTCCTATACATCTCCGCCAATTTTTTCCCATTTATCGTGTCCCATATCTCTAGATCATCCTCATCGTCTTCGGTTGGGAGAGGATCGAAGCTTAATTGTTTCCAAAAATGATCAATATCCTCAAATGGTATGATACAATCCTTGTACCGAAGTAGGTCATGGTGGCATGGAAGTCCCATAGATTTCTTCATTGTACAAACACACTCTTCCTCCAAGGTGGCGCCTAATGTCTTAATCAAATCCACTTC
>NW_020640868.1:0-305 GCF_003573695.1 Papaver somniferum
CCCAAGTGTGTGTGAAAATCTATGTATTTCGATCTAACGGTTGAGAGATATTGGCTTGAATATAAATCAGGTAATCATCTAACGGTGGATAGAGTTTGCTTTGTACCTAAGGAAAAACCCTAATTTGAAAGGCTATATATAGGACACATCTAGCTAGAGCAAAAATTAATCCCCACACGTCTGTGTGCTACTAGTGCGCTCGCTAGAGTCGATCTCCATTAACTCTTGAGTTTCTTCTCTAAACTCGAGTTAACGACTTAAAGACTTCATTGGGATTGTGAAGCCAGACCGATACTACTTTTATC
>NW_020640868.1:369-1000 GCF_003573695.1 Papaver somniferum
TTTATCGTAGTTGTGTGATCTGATCTTTCATATTCTATCGTACGAGTACAATCGATTGATTGACTTGAGATCGTGAGAGTTCTCTGATAGGCAAGATAAATAAGTCACAAACATCTTCGTCTCACTGTTTGTGATTCCTCGACAATCCGCTTGTGTAGTCAGGAAGGATTGTAGAGAGGTGATTGATTAATCTAGGATGTTCTTCGTGAATATAAGTCTGGATTATCAATTGGTTCTTGTTACCTTGATTTTGTATCTAAAGACGGAACAAAACCTAGGGTTTATCTGTGGGAGACAGATTTATCCTTTCGATAGACTTTTCTGTGTGAGACAGATTCGTTTATTATCAAGCCTGTGATTTTGGGTTGCAACAACTCTTAGTTGTGGGTTGATATTAATTTTTGAATGATGTTGTAGTAATGAGGTTCAAACTCTCGGACTTGTGAAGATTAAATTTAAAGATTTAATAAAATTATATACAAAAATATTAACAAAGTGGGCGAGAGGTATGAGAAAATAACCAAGACACTGATTCCACTATTACACATGAATTAATGATGGTAAATAATCCAAAACTCTAATTATCTTTTAAGTCCTTTATATCTTAACTCACTAATAATCAAGCAAATTC
>NW_020640869.1:0-463 GCF_003573695.1 Papaver somniferum
CCAAAGCCTAATCTTCAACGTTTCCTGAAATCTTCGTCCTTCCAAGTACTCCAATGATCCCAAAGGTTGTAAGTTTAGCATCATCGTTGTTGAAGATACGTAGCTATAATAATGAGAGAAATCGAGATTCTTGATCATTATTATACAGTGTCATAGTATTATTATGTAACATCAAAGTCCAATTGTATCACGACTTTAACAATAATGCTACGGTGATATGTATCACTCCCCCTTAGTCAAGACTCCATCTCAATCATGGAAACCACTCCCCCTTACACAGTGATCCGAAAACCATATGTATTTGTAGTGTGAACTACAATATTTCTCCCCCTTTTTGTCAATAAAATTGGCAAAGGTACAAGAACGGGATCATAATGAAATTTCCACAAGAGACATTTCATAGACTAAAAGAAAAATACATACCAACTTAATTTAGATGCAATCATAAAGCCGAAGCTAAATG
>NW_020640869.1:474-1000 GCF_003573695.1 Papaver somniferum
CGAAAAGTACATACCAACTTAATTTAGATGCAATCATAAATCCGAAGCTAAATGCATTCATCAAGGAGTTTTAAGATACAAGATAACCCCTATAAAATTCCATAGCCGCACACCCCGCAAGATATTACCATTAAGCACAAGTTCAAAAGAACTCTCCCCCATTTGATGTCATTCCCGAAAGAACAACAAGAGCGACCTTAATTTCGAAAGAAAAGAAGGATTTTTTAATTGGACACCAAAAACCATAGAAATGATTTTCTATATCAAAAACTCAACCAAATTAATCACAAGAAAACCCATGATTAATTTAATTGGAATACGCAAGTAAATCAAACCACAAAAGTGATCAATTCAATTGAAAGTGCTCAACATAAGTAAACTTACGGAGCTATGACTAAAGTAATCATACGTAGATGACTATCTTAATCGTTCACATACTCAACATAAGGGAAACCTTACGGAATATACGACTACATTAACCAATAGAACATGATTTGTATAGCCGTTCATATACTCAACACAAGAA
>NW_020640870.1:0-243 GCF_003573695.1 Papaver somniferum
TGAACCAACATACACGTACACGTTTGGGCATGGTATTCGCAAACCCAGCAAACGTCTACCCAAGTGTGTGTTACAAGCTAAGTTTTCGATCTAACGGTTGAGAAATATTAGATTGAATCTAAATCAGGTTTTCATCTAACGGTGAATATGGATTGCTTTGTAACTAAGCCAAAACCCTGATTTGAAGGCTATATAAAGGAGACATCTAGCATTGTGCAAAACTGATCCTCACACGTCTGTGTG
>NW_020640870.1:329-662 GCF_003573695.1 Papaver somniferum
TCTGTGTGATACTAGTGCGCTCGCTAGAGTCGATTCTCCTTTAACCTTTGGTTTTCTTCTCTAAAACCAGGTTAACGACTTAAAGACTTCATTGGGATTGTGAAGCCAGACTGATACTACTTTTATCGTAGTTGTGTGATCTGATCTTGCATCTTCTATCGTACAAGTAAAATCTTTGATTGTCTTGAGATCGTGAGAGTTCTCTGATAGGGAAGATAAAGAAGTCACAAACATATTCGTCTCACTGTTTGTGATTCCTCGACAAACCGCTTGTGTAGTCAAGAAGGATTGTTGAGAGGTGATTGATTAATCTAGGCTGTTCTTCGGGAATAT
>NW_020640870.1:862-1000 GCF_003573695.1 Papaver somniferum
TACTTTTATCTAGATTGAGTCTGACTGTCTAGTTGATTCTCTAGCAAAGTATTTCGGAGTTAGTCCATACAGATTGCTAAGCGAAATATTGGGTGTTGTTGTTAGACCCCCGCTTTTTCATTTGGTATCAGAGCAGGA
>NW_020640871.1:0-382 GCF_003573695.1 Papaver somniferum
GTGTGTAGTATCCTGCTGGTATCAGAGACGTAAGGAGCGCAACTGTACCTTGGATCAGTGTGAGATTGATTGTGGTTCAACTACAGTCCAGACCGAAGTTAGTTTGTAGTAGGCTAGTATCCGTAGCAGCTTAATACAGTGTGTGTTCGATCTGGGCTAGGTCCCGGGGTTTTCCTGCATTTGCGGTTTCCTCGTTAAAAAAACTTCTGGTGTCTGTGTTATTTCTTTTCCGCATTATATTTTGTTATATAATTGAAATATCACAGGTTGTGCGTTGAATCGATCAATTGGGAAATCCAACCTTTGGTTGTTGATTGAAATTGATTGATCCTTGAACATTGGTCTTTGGTACCGTTCAAGTGATTTCTCTTGTATTCAATTA
>NW_020640871.1:457-785 GCF_003573695.1 Papaver somniferum
TCTGTGTTATTTCTTTTCCGCATTATATTTTGTTATATAATTGAAATATCACAGGTTGTGCGTTGAATCGATCAATTGGGAAATCCAACCTTTGGTTGTTGGTTGAAATTGATTGATCCTTGAATGTTGGTCTTTGGTACCGTTCAAGTGATTTCTCTTATATTCAATTAGACTCGTAGATTTCTATTTGCTTGAGTAAGTATTGAATCGAGAAAGTGAGATATAACTCTTTGATATACTTTTATTAAGATTGAGTCTGACTGTCTAGTTGATTCTCTTAAAAGTATATTGGAGTTTTTCCATATAGATTGCTAAGCGAAATATTGGG
>NW_020640871.1:796-1000 GCF_003573695.1 Papaver somniferum
TATACTTTTATTAAGATTGAGTCTGACTGTCTAGTTGATTCTCTTAAAAGTATATTGGAGTTTTTCCATATAGATTGCTAAGCGAAATATTGGGTGTGGTTGTTAGACCCCGCATTTTCAGCTACAATTTCCCCAATTTCTAGATCGTCAGAATCCTGAAAATAGTCAATTGCTTCTTCTTGGTTATTCTCAGGTGATGCATCC
>NW_020640872.1:0-520 GCF_003573695.1 Papaver somniferum
AAATAATGTGTATAATCTAATTCTATATAGCAAAACGACTTTTGTCTCAAGATAGGAGATAAATATACTTTTGAGTGATAGTTAAGTTCAAGTCTCCACATACCTTTTAGTCGATGAAGATCCATCGGTTCCTTGAGTAGTCCTTCGTCTTGTATGATGATTGTCATGGAGTTATTGAGCTCAACTATACTTTCTATCCTAGTCCGAGACCTTAGCTATAGTAGACTAGAAATCAAGACTTATAGTTTTGATCACTAACATTGACAAACATGCTTGAGATAGCAACGCATGCGAGTTCGACCGAGCAATGCTCTAACAATCTCCCCCTTTATCGATTTTAGTGACAAAACTATCAATACATATGGAAGACAAAAAATAAATAAATTAACTTTTGCAGCTCCTATTCCACATGTCTAATCTTCAACATTACTCGAAATCTTCGTCACTTCCAAGTACTCCAATGATCCCAAAGGTTGTAAGTTCAGCATCATCGTTGTTGAAAATCCGTAGCTATAACAAC
>NW_020640872.1:531-2544 GCF_003573695.1 Papaver somniferum
ATCCCAAAGGTTGTAAGTTCAGCATCATCGTTGTTGAAAATCCGTAGCTATAATAACGATAAAACAAGAGTCCTCAATCATTGTTATGCAGTGTCATAGTATCATTACACAACGTCAAATTTCAATTGTATCACAACTTCAACAACAATACTATGGTGATATGTATCACTCACCCTTAGTCAATACTCCATCTCACATGGAAACCACTCCCCCTTACATAATGATCCGAAAACCATATGTATTTCTAGTGTGAACTACATATTAGTTCTCCCCTTTTTTGTCAATAAAATTGGCAAAGGTACAAGAACGGGATCCTAATGAAATTTCCGAAAGAGACATTTCATACCAAAAGAAAGAAACAAATATCATCTTATTCAGATGCAATCATAAAGCCGAAGCTAAATGCATTCATCAAGGAGTTTATAAAGATACAAGATAACCCCTATAATATTCCACAGCCGCACTCCCCACAAAGATTTGGCAATTAAACACAAGTTCAATTAAGAACTCTCCCCCATAAAATGTCATTCCCGAAAGAACAACAAGAGCGACCTTAATTTCGAAAGAAAAGAAGGATTTTTTTGGACATAACAAATCACATACAAGTATGAATTTGAATCTAAAATACTCAATTAAATTAACCACAAGAGAACCCATGATTAATTTAATCGAAAATGCTTAACATAAGTGAACTTATGGAGACTCAAAAATACACAATTAGATTAATCACAAGAGAAACCATAATTAATTTAATCTAAATACACAACCAAACTAATCACAAAAGTAATCAATTTATTTGGTCATGCTCGTCATAAGAAAACTTACGGAGCAACAACTAAATAATCAAACAAGATGATTAATTTGAATATGCTCGACATAAAGTACCTTACGGAACAACAACATAGCTAATCATAAAAATAATCAACTTGGTCGTTTAATGCTCAACATAAGAAACTTTACGGAGCATCATAGTACTACAAAAAATATGGATCAGGGAAGATCAATACTGCGGAATACACAAGGATTCATTCTATTTTCCATCACTATTCGCATAACGACATTCAATAGACATAATCCTTGCAAACAAAAGATTTTAACCTATATTCCATAAATAATTGATATAATAGGCTTAAATTTTGTATTTGTCAAAAGTCTATTCATTCTTTTATCAATAGATGTTGTGACTACTCGTTTTTTCGTAGTCTACGTAATGTATACAGCTCTGAGGATCTGATACTAAGTAGTATTAATAACTACGTTGAACTGATAGTGCTAAGTAATAAATGATATCTAATATCACAATAATAACGAATAACACATGTTTAATGAAAAACTTCTAAGTTATCATGAGACACAAGAGATTTACGTGGTTCGACATTTGTCTACATCCACGGGGTAATGAGTGCTTGTGTTTTGTATTAAGTTGTGGTAGTTACAAAGATCTTAAATGCTTCCCAAAGTAATAGAGAGAACTCAAGTGGAAGTAAATACTTAAGCTCTAAACATTAAAGGGGTATAAGCTTAAGACTAGATCTTCTCTCCTAGATATTGAATGCCCTTAGTTTGTTGGTGAGGCTTGGTATTTATAGCCCTTCTTGCTCCAGGTATAACTTTGCTGCCTCTGGGTCCATCATTTGCTGATATACCTTTCGTACCAATGGTACCTTCGTCCACCGCGTACTTCTCCAGTTGTATTTCGCCACCTCAGCTGGCCCACGTTCCTTTGGGAACTACCCAACCTTAGTACAGGTTGTACCTTCGTTCACCGCCAGCTTCCACAATCGGGTTCTGCCACGCTTTCTCTCTCCACGTTCCTAGATTCATGCGTGTAGATAAGAGATCTGAGCATTTAATGCTGATTGGATGCGTCATCTACCTCTGTCCCCTCGCCAGCTGACTCTATATAGACTAGGCTTTTTCCTTCCTTATCTTGATCGTTCACGCCTTCTTTCTTGGGATGAGATAAAGTAGATCTGCGGAGGTATCCCTTGTTACTCAGGCTTCTCTGCTTAG
>NW_020640872.1:2556-3000 GCF_003573695.1 Papaver somniferum
CCTTCCTTATCTTGATCGTTCACGCCTTCTTTCTTGGGATGAGATAAAGTAGATCTGCAGAGGTATCCCTTGTTACTCAGGCTTCTCTGCTTAGCGAAGGCTACACAGTTAGATATGTATGTGTCCACTAAGATCGTGACACGTGCTCCACAGAATATTGGTATTCACAGTTTGCCCCTTTTCTTTCATCTTCAACTGTTTGGTAGAAGTGGAAGAAAACTTCCGTTACGCCGCCAATTTTGCACGTACCGATTGGGTGGTCCCTACATGTCCTTTCATGCAATAACTTCCCCTTGACTTTCGGGACATCCAAATTTTTTGGTTTTTCCAGCCGCCTATAAGAGGGGAATAAAGAGAAGGGAATTTTATTAACTCCCTTTCCTCTTCTTCTTCGAATTGTCGCTCTCTATCCCTTTTATTGAGATACTTTTCTGCTGCTAACTG
>NW_020640873.1:0-1526 GCF_003573695.1 Papaver somniferum
TGTTACCAAAATCTGGTGTCAACATCAAAAGTTGATCCCAAAATCTGGTGGCACCATCACCTCCACCGCCAGCATCACCACCACCACCACCAACATGTGAGATAATAAATAAATTAATTTTCATTTAAATTTTTATTAATATGGAAAAGGTATTTATATGATTCAAAATTAAATGAATTACATTTTGGAAGACGAGGGGTATAATTATTGATGGATAAGGGTATTTGTGAAATCCATGAAAAAGGAGGGTATTAATACAATTTCCACTTCCGTCAACTCTCATAGTTGACTCATACTATTGTATCAACAATGCTTGTTGATCCCTCCGTCTTCTTCATAGTATCTTGGTTTATTCTTCAACATCCTCCCTTAAACCAAGATACTCTTTGCTAATCATTCCAATTTTCCACGCAAGCACATGAAAGTGTTAGACTTCAAAGACTTGGTGAAAATATCAGCCACTTGCTTTTCACTCTCAACAAACTCCGCAGCTATTTCCTTAATATTTACAATCTCTCTGATGTAATGATATTTGATGTCAATGTGCTTACTTCTTCCATGTAGCATATGATTCTTAGTTAATGAAATTATAGACTTGTTATCACAAACTATTGTTGTAGGTGTCTTCTGTTCTTGAAATATTTCCTTCAACATCATTCTCAGCCACACAGCTTGTGCAGCACAATTACTAACAACTATATATTCAGCTTCTCTTGTAGACAAAGCAACAACTTGTCGCTTCTTTGATGACCAAGAGAAAAAACCAGTTCCTAACTGAAATCCATAACCTGATGTGCTCTTTCTTCCTTCTGTATCACCAGCCCAATCACTATCAGTAAATCCAACTAATTTTGAATCTTCTGAAACATTATAGGGAATTCCCAAACTAGTTATTCCTCTTAAATATCTCAGAATACGTTTTGCAGCTTGTAAATGTGATTGTCTGGGTTCTTCCGTAAATCTACTTACCAAACCAACTGCATACATAATTGATAAGCACGAAAGTGCTACATTTTATACCCATATTTATATTAGCTATGACTCAATATTTTGACTAATGACACTATTTTAGTGCTTTTGCAGAAAGTACTGGAGAATTGGATTACCCGAAAAAGTATCGCTAAAATGCGAAGCTAAATGGCGTTTCCATCCAAAATCAGCTAATGCTCTGAGCACAGAAGGAAATGGGCTGAAACTTCACTATTTTCAGTCACCACATAACATTGATTGCACTTTGCATTCAAGCCCATAACCAACCATCAGAGAGGCAGGTGAACCCTAGTGGATTAAAGAAGATAGAGTGGGACGTGACTTCATTTTATTGCAGCAACATCTTCATTTCTATTCAAGAGAAAAGGGGTTTGGTTAGTGTTCGAATAATGAGGATTTGATGGAGATTTCTTCCAGTAACAGCGACAACAGATTTGCCGGTTCGTATATCAACCAAAATTGGGAGATGTCTCAACAATTCAAACAGTGGAAGAAGGTCTGGAGAAGATGGTGATCTGAGGATAACAGGTGGTGCT
>NW_020640874.1:0-286 GCF_003573695.1 Papaver somniferum
GGAATTTGATGAATTTAGGGAGTTTCCATGAACTGAAGGAGTTTTTATGAGTTCAGGGAAGCAAAAAATATTAAAATAATAAAAACAAGGGCGTGTGGGACCATGGAGGCATGGCCGTCCAGCTTGGGCTCGGTCCCACGAGTTTTCATAATTTTTTAATATTTCTTAGGTATTTTTGATGATTTGAGGGAATTTTTCCTAATTTGAGAGAAATACCATGAAATCAAGAAATTTGATGAATTCAAGGAAAACTAATAATAAAATAATGAAACAAAGGGGCGTGTGG
>NW_020640874.1:486-832 GCF_003573695.1 Papaver somniferum
CGATCTCCACTTACCCACTCCTTGATTCCATCAACTGTCACACTTCATGGAATCATGGTGTCTACAATTTCAGCAATATAAATAAGTCTCTGAATCATGATTGAAGCATCATCAGTATCATCAATCTCACGTCAAACTGACAGCACGAGATCATCAACTCATCAATTGAGCAACTACTCTCAATTGAGCAATTTCAATCACTCACAACTTATCGTATTCAGAATTCACACACCCACAATCTTTGATTACCATTGATTCCACACATTTTTCAGCTTCCCTCCTACAGATCAACACATCCTCTCTTGCGACCGAATTTACTCTGGAACGGTCATTGTCTTGATTTAGG
>NW_020640874.1:843-1000 GCF_003573695.1 Papaver somniferum
CGGTCATTGTCTTGATTTAGGCCGGAGTACTACAGATTGATCTCTCGAATCTAAAGCACCCCCTTTGCAGCGGTGCATCTGTGTGAGGTTTAACATTTCGCTCGGTTCGAGGAGTCTCCTTCGTACGGTCGTCTCCTCAATTCCTTAAAAAACTAGC
>NW_020640875.1:0-541 GCF_003573695.1 Papaver somniferum
GGGGAGTGCGGCTGTGGAATTTGTAGGGGTTATCTTGTATCTTCATTAACTCCTTGATGAATGCATTTAGCTTCGGTTTTATGATTGCATCTAAATTTGTTGGTATGTTAATACACCTTTTGTTAATGATCTATATCCGTGGAAATTTCATTAGGATCCCACCAATTTTCATAACTTTGCCAATTTTGTTGACAAAAAGGGGGAGAATTAATGTGTAGTTCACACTACAAATACATATGGTTTACGGATCATTATGTAGGGTGAGTGGTTTTCATGTTGAGATATGTATTGACTAAGGGGGAGTGATGCATATCGCCATAGTGTTATTTTCAAAGTTGTGATACAATTGAACTTTGATGCTGTGTGATAATATTATGACACTGTATAACAATGATCGAGAGAATTTTGTTTTCTCATTGTTATAGCTACGGATCTTCAACAACTGTGATGCTGAACTTACAACCTTTAGGATCATGGAGTACTTGGAAGTGACGAAGATTTCGAGTCGCGTTGAAGATGCCAAGGAGATCAAGCATGTGGA
>NW_020640875.1:552-1000 GCF_003573695.1 Papaver somniferum
CATGGAGTACTTGGAAGTGACGAAGATTTCGAGTCGCGTTGAAGATGCCAAGGAGATCAGGCATGTGGGTAAGAAGCTTTTTTTTTTGTAATCCATATGTATTGATAGTTTTGTCACTAAAATTGACAAAGGGGGAGATTGTTAGAGCATTGCTCGGTCGAACTCACATGCGTTTCTATCTCAAACATGTTTTTCAATGTTAGTGATAAAAACTATTAGTCTTGATTTCTAGCCTATTTGTAGATATCTCGGACTTGGACATACATAGTGTAGTTGAGCTTAAATCTCTCGACGTTCATCTCTAGAAGACGAAGAACTACTAAGGGGAGCTTGTGGAACTTCTTCGACAAAAGGTATGTGGAGACTTGAACTTATCTATCACTTGGAAAGTTTATTTCTACTATCTCCTATATTGAGACATAAGTCGTGTTACGATATAGTTTTCTCT
>NW_020640876.1:0-721 GCF_003573695.1 Papaver somniferum
GTCTGTTTCCCGCTTGCCTTAAACATGTGGTCTACCTCTCACATGAACATGAATTCATTTACAGGGGTAGTAAGTATGGAAAAATTGACTTACTTGTGGGAGATCATTCTGTTAGAGCATAGCTCGGTCGACCTCGCATGCATTGCTATATCAAGCATGTTTGTCAATGTTACTGATCAAAACTACGAGTCTTTATTTCTAGTCTATTATAGCTAAGTATCGGACTAGTATAGAAAAGTGTAGTTGAGCTCAAGGACTTCATGACGATTCATCATACAACGACGAAGATCTACTCAAGGAACCGTGGAGCTTCATGAACAAAAAGGTATGTGGAGACTTTGAACTTATCTATCACTCAAAAGTATATCTATTCTATCTCCTACTTCTTACGAGACAAAAATTCGTATGCTATATAGAATGGATCATACACATTTGACATTTCGAGTTGAGTATTCACTACTTATCTTTTTCTCGAAATCTTTTGTTGGTAAAGCGTTTCGCTTTAATCAAGTTTATCTTCACCTAGTGACGAAAGTCATGAAAAGTTTCAATTACTTTGAGAATTGCTCTGACGTGAAACGGTCTGTGAATAACGGCTATATAACGTCCTCTGAGAATGTCTCAATGATTGGAATGAGAGTTTAGATTACATAACCATGTATTCCTTAATCCGAAGTTTTCGAACTTTGTTGATTGAGAGAAACCGGAGGAATTGGCTTTG
>NW_020640876.1:732-1000 GCF_003573695.1 Papaver somniferum
AAAATCCGAAGTTTTTGAACTTTGTTGATTGAGAGAAACCGGAGGAATTGGCTTTGCCAAGTCCGCAAACCTAGTCCGCGAACTGATGGAAGTTCTCTTACCGAGAATTTCTGCTGGGATTTTCCAAAAACTCGTTTGCGAACTCAGTCCGCGAACCTAGTCCGCGAAATTGTTTGTGAGCTTAAGTGGTTATGATCTAAAGATGTGCTCTGAACATGAAACTTAAATTACTAAGGAATGCTTTATGCAAACCGTGGCTATAAATTTC
>NW_020640877.1:0-287 GCF_003573695.1 Papaver somniferum
ATGTCTTCAATTTATACATGCAAGCTTTTTCCCCAAAAAATCCCCAAACAGTAAAATTAGGGTTTACTAAAAAATCTAAAATCGACTCACCTAATCTCTGATGACACTCAAATACGTCGACCCATGCTTCCTTCTCGTCTCCTGATGCTTCCCACACCTCCAATTTCCTTTCTAGCTCACTAATTTCATCAACCCCTAAAACTAGGGTTTCAGAGAGAAAGAAAGATCGAGAGGTTGATGTAATAGGTAGGTAGAGTGATGGGTTTGGTTGTTATACGTGGTGGGTA
>NW_020640877.1:487-757 GCF_003573695.1 Papaver somniferum
ACAAGAGTCAACATTTCAAGGTAAATGAGCTCCATTTTTATGTTTTTTTCAATTTTTAATTTTTTATTTTGATTTTTTCATTTTTTTCAAAAAGGAAGAGTTCAATTTTTTCAATATAGCAAGTTTATCGGGATATCTACTCTATACCCCCAAACCTAAACTAAACATTGTCCTCAATGTTTCAAAATATGAACAAAATTATAATACAACATATGAAGAGGATCATGTTGAGTAGAGAAAAAGGAAAGAGAATACCCGATTTCGGCGAAA
>NW_020640878.1:0-452 GCF_003573695.1 Papaver somniferum
AGTCATCTATCGCTGAAAGAGATACACTCATTCAAGGTAGAATAGCTTTAAGTGTAAAGGCGAATCAACTTAAAGAACAATATTCCAAATTAGAAGAATCTTATTCTTCTCTTGCGAAGAAAAATGCCTTTCTTATTTCTAAAGAGAAAAATCTTCAGTCTCGACTTAAAGGTTTAGTTGGAGATAAATTTGATGACGCAATGGACCGTTGGGAGAATAGTTGTTTGTCCTTGATTCAACACCTTATTTCGCAAAAGGAAGGTAGTCATAATAGTTTGACTGCCTTATCTATCTTTTCTTTGTCATATTTTTCTGAGTTCTTCATCTTATTGAAATTTTGTATTCTATATTTCGAAGAGTCTGAGAAGAATATTCATTCCTCCATTCTGTTTTGGAGGCTAAATATGCCAAAATTCGCAAAGAAAATGCACTGCTCGTCTCTACCCTTACTG
>NW_020640878.1:463-1000 GCF_003573695.1 Papaver somniferum
TAAATATGCCAAAATTCGCAAAGAAAATGCATTGCTCGTCTCTGCCCTTACTGGTTCTCGCGACCGAGCAGAAAGAAGACTTGATTATCTTGTTTATTTTAAGGATATTCAAGATAGGAATCATCAGAGAGCACTTCTTCGTCAAGTTCATCTCCGGGCTGAAGTCCTTGTAAATGATATTTTATTGTCCAAATCTCTTCCTCCTACATCAACTGAACCTTTGGAAGTAGATGATGATGAATTTCCTCGTCCTGTTGATAGTGATTATGATTATGAAAGTGGTGCAGAGGATGATCTCTTGGAAGGTGAAGAAGAAATTCCTTCTATGGAAGCATCTGCTGGTGTTAATCAAAATGAGAAAGAAATCTCTCCTGAAGAAGTAATTGCTGGCAATAATCAAGGTGCTAGTCAGGGCGAAGATCAGAACCGAAATGAAGGAGAGGCTTGCGATAATGAGAACATCGGCGAAGAACGTCTGTTATCTCCTGCTACTGGAATTAATACTGAAGCTTGAGCTTCTTATCTAGTTTTATCTTC
>NW_020640879.1:0-392 GCF_003573695.1 Papaver somniferum
TGATCATCAAGAGCTCAGTCCAGTTCACTGTGGACTCATTCAAAAACCAAACTGATAGCTCTATCAAGCCCAGCTCACAGTTCACTTTCCAAGCTAAGGCCTGTCACTGTCAAGCCCAGATTCTCATACAAGCCAATTGAGCCCAAAGCTCACTTCAACACTGAGCCCAAGTTCAGTTCATTGAAACCAAAGGCTAAAAGCCCAGGTTCATAGCTAAAAAGCCTAGCTCCAGCTAAGGCCCAAATCATACCAAAAGCCCAGGTTTAATCCCAAGCTCAGTTCACTACACTGAGCCCAAGCCTAAGTTTAAGGCCAAAGCCTAGTTCACAGTTCATTCCAAAATCATTCAAAGGCCCAAGGCCTAAAGCACTTCATCATTACAACAAACCCAT
>NW_020640879.1:592-780 GCF_003573695.1 Papaver somniferum
CCCAGTCTCTGTGGATCGACCCGTACTTGCACGAGCTACAACTGACGACCGTGCACTTGCGGTATTACTGTAGGCCCGCGTTTCATTGCTCTTCATATTTACACACTTTTCCGGGCCCACCACTTAACTATTGTTGAGACAACAAAGAGTGTACACATTTAAGTACGGTTACTCATATCTAAATGAAG
>NW_020640880.1:0-2000 GCF_003573695.1 Papaver somniferum
TAAATAATATTTAATAATTATCTATAATAATTATTTCATGAAAATCTTAACCTCTTTTATTAAGATCTTTTAACCCATGGAGTTGTGGGTTTCCATAACAAACCCACCGGTTTCCATAATAAACCAAATTCAGGCTTCCATAATAAGCCTTGTGGGTTTCCATAACAAACCCACCGGTTTCCATAATAAACCAAATCCAGGCTTCCATAATAAGCCTTGTGGGTTTCCATAACAAACCCACCGGTTTCCATAATAAACCAAATCCAGGCTTCCATAATAAGCCTTGTGGGTTTCCATAACAAACCCACCGGTTTCCATAATAAACCAAATCCAGGCTTCCATAATAAGCCTTGTGGGTTTCCATAACAAACCCACCGGTTTCCATAATAAACCAAATCCAGGCTTCCATAATAAGCCTTGTGGGTTTCCATAACAAACCCACCGGTTTCCATAATAAACCAAATCCAGGCTTCCATAATAAGCCTTGTGGGTTTCCATAACAAACCCACCGGTTTCCATAATAAACCAAATCCAGGCTTCCATAATAAGCCTTGTGGGTTTCCATAACAAACCCACCGGTTTCCATAATAAACCAAATCCAGGCTTCCATAATAAGCCTTGTGGGTTTCCATAACAAACCCACCGGTTTCCATAATAAACCAAATCCAGGCTTCCATAATAAGCCTTGTGGGTTTCCATAACAAACCCACCGGTTTCCATAATAAACCAAATCCAGGCTTCCATAATAAGCCTTGTGGGTTTCCATAACAAACCCACCGGTTTCCATAATAAACCAAATCCAGGCTTCCATAATAAGCCTTGTGGGTTTCCATAACAAACCCACCGGTTTCCATAATAAACCAAATCCAGGCTTCCATAATAAGCCTTGTGGGTTTCCATAACAAACCCACCGGTTTCCATAATAAACCAAATCCAGGCTTCCATAATAAGCCTTGTGGGTTTCCATAACAAACCCACCGGTTTCCATAATAAACCAAATCCAGGCTTCCATAATAAGCCTTGTGGGTTTCCATAACAAACCCACCGGTTTCCATAATAAACCAAATCCAGGCTTCCATAATAAGCCTTGTGGGTTTCCATAACAAACCCACCGGTTTCCATAATAAACCAAATCCAGGCTTCCATAATAAGCCTTGTGGGTTTCCATAACAAACCCACCGGTTTCCATAATAAACCAAATCCAGGCTTCCATAATAAGCCTTGTGGGTTTCCATAACAAACCCACCGGTTTCCATAATAAACCAAATCCAGGCTTCCATAATAAGCCTTGTGGGTTTCCATAACAAACCCACCGGTTTCCATAATAAACCAAATCCAGGCTTCCATAATAAGCCTTGTGGGTTTCCATAACAAACCCACCGGTTTCCATAATAAACCAAATCCAGGCTTCCATAATAAGCCTTGTGGGTTTCCATAACAAACCCACCGGTTTCCATAATAAACCAAATCCAGGCTTCCATAATAAGCCTTGTGGGTTTCCATAACAAACCCACCGGTTTCCATAATAAACCAAATCCAGGCTTCCATAATAAGCCTTGTGGGTTTCCATAACAAACCCACCGGTTTCCATAATAAACCAAATCCAGGCTTCCATAATAAGCCTTGTGGGTTTCCATAACAAACCCACCGGTTTCCATAATAAACCAAATCCAGGCTTCCATAATAAGCCTTGTGGGTTTCCATAACAAACCCACCGGTTTCCATAATAAACCAAATCCAGGCTTCCATAATAAGCCTTGTGGGTTTCCATAACAAACCCACCGGTTTTCATAATAAACCAAATCCAGGCTTCCATAATAAGCCTTGTGGGTTTCCATAACAAACCCACCGGTTTTCATAATAAACCAAATCCAGGCTTCCATAATAAGCCTTGTGGGTTACTATAACAAACCCACCGGTTTCCATAATAAACCAACCCCGGGCTTCCATAATAAGCGTTGTGGGTTTCCATAACAAACCCACCGGTTTCCATAACAAAC
>NW_020640881.1:0-574 GCF_003573695.1 Papaver somniferum
CTGGCATGACCAGCAATTGGAGAGTCATGAAAACTCAGCTAGTAGTAGTGCCTTCCACCTTGAAGTAGGACTTATCACTAGTTGATGTTGTTTATAGTAAACTAAACCATCTCGTACGGTAAAGTTATTCTTGCCGAAAGAAGGCTGACTCACTTTAAAGATGAAATCTTTGATCCACAGATATGTTTTTAGTTCATCCAATAGGTCTTCCATCCAAGCACAACTAACATAAATTACGGAACAAATTTCACCGTTTTCAAATTTTCGAGAAAGTGCATCAGCAACCTTGTTAGACGATCCCTTCTTGTACTCAATCGCGTAGTCATAGCCTAATAATTTTGTTAACCATTTTTGTTGTGCCGGTGTTACAGCTCTAGCGTCCAAAAAATACTTCAAACTTTGTTGGTCTACCCGAATAAGAAATCTTATCCCAATTAGATAAGGTCGCCATTTAGTAACCGCATGAACTACTGCTAACAACTCTTTCTCATAAGTTGACAAACCCATATGACGAGGTCCAAGTGGCTTACTTGTGAAAGCAATTGACCTACCTTCTTGCATCAAAACCGCACCT
>NW_020640881.1:585-999 GCF_003573695.1 Papaver somniferum
ACGAGGTCCAAGTGGCTTACTTGTGAAAGCAATTGGCCTACCTTCTTGCATCAAAACCGCACCTATTTCTACTCCACAAGCATCACTTTCAATAATGAAGGTCTTTGTAAAGTCAGGTAATGCTAGCACGGGTGTGGATGTCATTACACTTTTCAATTTAACAAATGTGTTTGTTGCTTCATCTGTCCACAAAAAAGCCGTCTTTTTTTAGCAATTTTGTAAGTGGTGCTGCAATATTAGCATAACCATGTACAAATTTCCTATAATATCCTGTCAAACCTAGGAATTCGTAATGCCTTGACAGTTCTTGGTAACGGCCAGTCCAACATATCCCGTATCTTGCTAGGATCAGCTTCCACTCCTCCTCTTGAGATGATATGACCCAAATACTCAACCCTCTCAGTACCAAAAGAA
>NW_020640882.1:0-655 GCF_003573695.1 Papaver somniferum
TGTATGACGAAGGGTCCCCCCATGTTGGTGCTAATTTCCCCACTTCTTTTCTCGTTAGTATTGGGGAATGGTCCTCAGCGCATACTGTCCTTCTAAGAAATTTCTAAGCTTAACCCTCTTATTATACTCCCTTGCTAGTTTCCTTTGATAGTTTTCCATTTTTTGTAGCGCTGCCTCCCTCCTCTCTTCTAGATCATCCAACCTTTACAACATCATGTCCGTTGTGAGTTTCTTCTCCCATGCTTCAGTCTTCGTAGTTGGCATGATTATTTCTGTTGGGATAATAGCTTCGGCTCCATAGGTGAGTAAGAATGGGGATTCTCCCGTGGATGATCTTCGATTTGTCCTATAAGCCCACAAAACGTTGTGTAATTGCTCACACCAACGCTTCTTGTATTCGTCCAATTGCTTTTTGAGGATGAGTGCGAGGTTTTTGTTTGTGGCTTCTGCCTGACCATTGCTTTGAGGGTAAATTGGTGTTCACTTGTTCTTTCGAATTTTGAAAGTATCGAAGAGTAAGTCGATGTTTTTTCCCTGGAATTGCTTGCCATTGTCAGATACAATCTCAGCTGATATGCCAAACCTGCAAATGATGTTTTGAAAAATGAATGTGAAGACATCTACGTCTCGAATCCTGGCCAGGGCTTTAGCCTCT
>NW_020640882.1:666-1000 GCF_003573695.1 Papaver somniferum
GAAAAATGAATGTGAAGACATCTGCGTCTCGGATCCTTGCCAGGGATTTAGCCTCTACCCATTTGCTGAAATAGTCTGTGGCCACTATCAAGAATCTTCTCTTCCCTGATCCTTCGATTAGGGGACCCACGATGTCTATGCCCCATTTTGAGAATGGCCAAGGGCTGTCTACTGGGTTCAACATTGTTGGGGGTGCGTGGATTTTTTTGGCGAAACGCTGGCACTCTTCGCATCTTCGTTACATTCTTGCAGCGTCTCGTATCATTGTTGGCCAGTAATATCCTTGAGTTTTCGCCTTACCTGCTAGGGACCTCATTCCGCTGTGATTGCCTGC
>NW_020640883.1:0-483 GCF_003573695.1 Papaver somniferum
CACAAGTTTTCATAATTTATATTATTTTATTATTATTTGATGATTTGTGTAAAAATACCATGAAATCAAGGAGTTTTTCATGAAATTAGAGAAATAATAATAATAATAATAATAAAATAATAAGGAAACGTGGGTGTGGGGCCGGTTGGGACCAAGGCATGGCCGGTTGGCCAATGGTCACGCCCCACACTCCTTTCCTTAATTTTATATTGATTTTTATGGATTTATGGAAGTACCATGAAATCGAGGAGTTTCCTCGAGACGAAGGAGATTTGATAAAATGAGAGGATTTTCATCAAATCATGGAAAATAATAAAAATGCATTAAAAATATAAAACCGGCGTGGAATTTTCATTAAAAATGCATTAAAAATGAGAGGATTTTCATCAAATCGTGTGTCCGTGCTCCCAGCACCCTGGTCAATATTTTTAATTATTTATTATTTTCTTCTCTATTTTGCATAGGTTCATCGTTTCGTTATAT